>NC_035446.2:131812978-132005278 GCF_002127325.2 Helianthus annuus | reverse complement strand
AAACAATATTGTATTGAGTGGAAGTAGCCGTTAGTATGAGGATCACCATAATGTCCCATGATCCTGATCCTGAAGTTCTGCTGAGGATCACTGTCTGCCAAAGAAAGAAGGATCACTGGTTAGGATCATGCGTAAGGATCACCTACAGTAAAATCCAGCCCTAACAAAGGGGTAGCGAGCTAATAGTTAGGTTATTTACCTAAAATACGACAACACACTTCTCACACGCTTTGACACACGATACTATAGTGATCCTTGTACTTAGCTCGTTACCATCCGAAGTTGTAACCATTATTTGTTATATTGAAGTTTGGTGATCGGTAGTTTCCATCACCCGAGGATTTTTATGCCGGAGATCGTTCATTGATCAAGGGCTTTTTCCTCGTATAAATCCTTGTGTCACTTGTGCATTTTACATTTAAGTGATCCTTCACTTTGTTCATCATACCAAGCATCATTCCCCGTTTACATAAAGTTTGGTTGCATTATCATTAAGTGATTTTTGACCAAAACAGAAGCCATAAGGTATCTCGTTTCGCACCACCAATTTGTGATGCTGAGATACCCAAAAGGTTCCATATCCCTACTATGAAGCTGTATGATGGTACTACGGATCCTGAGGAACACATAGCACAATACAGGGAGAGGATGGAGATCAATCCAATTCCAGAAAAGTTAAAGGAAGCATGCCTATGCAAGGGATTTGGATCCACACTTACTGGATCAGCTCTTAAATGGCTGCTAAGTCTTCCCCCTTACTCCATTACTTCGTTTGCTAGTTTAGTTAATTTATTCAACGATCAATTTTCTTGTAGTAGAAAATTTGAAAGATTGACTAGTGATTTATATAGGATAACTCAGGGTCATAATGAATCATTAGGGGATTATATAACCAAATTTAGTAAAGAATCCTTGGACATTCCCAACTTGGATGTGGCCACGGCTGTTGAGGCCTTCAAAATGGGATTGCTTAGGGATTCATTGTTCTATGATGATCTTGTTTATGACGCCATGCAGGAACCTAGACGAAGTAAGGACTCGAGCACTCAGGTTCATCCGGCTAGAGGATGACAAGAGGATCCAGGAGAGACAAGTAGGATCCTTAAAACAAGAAAAGCAAGGATCCTCTTTCAAAAGCAACAGATTCAAATCCTATAACAGAACTGACAATCAGAATGTGCATGCTGTAGACCAAGAAGAGGATGATGAAGATTATCCTCCAATTTCTGAATATTGTTTTTCCGTTGATAATCATGAACTAATCCTTGCAATGCAGAATCTAGGAGAAAAGGCCAGATGGCCCAGAAAAAATGACAAAACAGCCGCAACTAAAGATAAATCAAAGTGGTGTGCATACCATGAAGATTTTGGGCATCTGACAGAGGAATGCATCGCATTATGAAAGGAAATTGGATATTTACTGAGCAAGGGACATTTAAAAGAGTTGTTGGGAAGAAAAAAGCAAAGGACTCAGGATCCTGAAAGGATCCCTGAAAAAGCTCCAGCCCCTCCGGCAGATGCACAAGTGATCAACTTTATTTCTGGAGGATCAGACATCTGTGGTACATCCTTCTCAGCAGCTAAAAGGCATGCAAAGGAAGCTAAAATGGATAACGGAGAAAGGCCTATTCGAACATCAAGTGTCTCGGAAGGAAAAGCGATAACCTTTGATGAGGATGATCGCATTAACATTCAGGATCCTCATCATGATAGTCTAGTCATCACCCTCTTTATCTCTAACCATTTTGTCCGCAGGATCCTTATTGACGGAGGAAGCTCAGTGAATATTATCCAACTCGATGTTCTGAAGAAGATGGGTATTCCTGAATCAGACATCACTCCAAGATCCTCCGTGCTTGTGGGATTTAGTGGCGAAACTAAGAAAACCCTGGGGGACATCAAACTCCCAATCTATGTGGAAGGATTACATAATTATCAAAAATTTTGTGTTATTGACTGTTTGTCTTGTTGTAATGTCATCCTTGGCAGGCCCTGGATACACGATATGAAGGCAGTCCCGTCCACCTACCATCAGTGTGTGAAGCTTCCTCAAAAGAAGAAAGTCTACCTTTGCATGGAAACATGAGGATATGACAGGTATATCTAAGGATATTATCACTCATAAACTTGGCATTGACAGGTCAATCAAACCAATCCATCTAAAAAGGAGGAAGTTTGCACCGGAAAGAAATGCCATTATCCAGGAAGAAGTAGAAAGATTACTTCGAGCAGGTATGATTAGAGAGGTAAAATATCCAAAATGGCTGGCCAATGTGGTTGTTGTTCAAAAGAAAAATGGAAAGTGGAGGGTATGTGTCGATTTCACTGATTTGAATAAGGCATGTCCCAAGGATCCTTTCCCATTACCCCACATTGACTCCATGGTGGATGCAACGGCGGGTCATGAACTGTTAACCTTTATGGATGCGTCATCTGGATTCCAACAAATTCAGATGGAACCATCTGACCAAGAGGATACGGCTTTTATGACCCCAACCGGTTTATATTGTTATATTGCTATGCCTTTTGGATTAAGAAATGCAGGTGCAACATATCAAAGGCTGGTGAATATGATGTTCAAAGATCAAATTGGACAAACCATGGAAGTGTACATAGACGATATGGTGGTGAAATCCAAAAAAAGCTGAGGATCACCTAAGGGACTTGGAGGAAGCATTTGATATCCTTGATAATTATAACATGAAGCTTAATCCTTCAAAATGTCACTTTGGTGTTAAAGCAGGTAAATTCTTAGGATATATGGTAACCCAGAGGGGCATTGAAGCAAGCCCGGAACAAATCAAAGCATTGGTGAATATCAAATCCCCTACCAACGCTAAGGATGTGCAAAGGCTAACAGGCAGGATAGCAGCTTTAAACAGATTTATATCTAAATCCTCAGAAAGGTGTAAAGAATTCTATGATATCCTAAGAAAGAACAAGAAATTTGAGTGGACTGAAAAGCATGAGAATGCTTTACAAGCCCTCAAAGAATACATGTCCTCAGCTCCAGCATTGATGAAACCAGAAAAAGGAGATGTGTTATCCTTATATCTTGCGGTATCCTCAAAAGCAGTAAGTGCGGTCCTTGTTAAGGATCATGAAGGAACACAATATCCTGTCTATTATGTAAGTAAGAGTTTACTTGATGCTGAATCCAGGTATACACACCTTGAAAAACTTATCCTTGCATTAATTATTGCATCCACTAAACTAAGACATTATTTTGAAACCCATGTTATTGTTGTTAGAACTAATTTTCCAATTAAGAATGTCATCAGGAAACCAGAGATGTCCGGAAGAATGGCTAAGTGGGCAGTAAAGCTTAGTGCCCATGATATAAGATATGAGCCCAGAACAGCCATCAAATCTCAAGCATTAGCAGACTTTGTGGCTGATTTCAGTAGTGATTTACAAAAGGAAGCCGAATTGGAAGTCCAGCAGCTGGATGAGACCAAGGATCCTTGGATACTACATACTGACGGATCCTCAAATGTCAAAGGCACAGGGCTTGGCATACTACTAAAATCGCCACAGGGGGACATAATACCCCACTCCATAGCCTGTGAGTTCCAAGCCACTAACAATGAGGCTGAATATGAGGCCTTGATTGCTGGTTTGCAAATTGCTAAGCATATGGGAATCAGGTATCTTGAGGTATACGTGGATTCATTGTTAATCACTAATCACTTTAATGGATCCTATGCTGTTAAAGGTGAAAAACTAACCAAATATTTAGAGATAGTCAAAGAATTGGCACTCTCCTTTGTTTCCTTTAGTTTGACACAGGTACCAAGGGAAGAAAATACAGAAGCTGATGCATTGGCCAATCTAGGATCATCTTTGAAGATCCCAGAGGATATAAGTATCCCCATCATCCATATCCTGGCTCCTGCTATTAAAAATCAGGTGGCCATGGAAATAGATGAGGATTCTGCAATGATCCCTAGTGAGGATACTCAATCTTGTTCAGGATCATGGATCTCACCAATCATGAGATACTTACAACACGGGGAAATTCCTATGGGAGAAAATCCTAGGGCTTTCAGGATTAAGCTATCTCAATTCACAATCTTAAATAATGTGCTATATAAGCGATCTCTTGCAGGACCATATTTAAGATGTATCGAGGATCCTGAAGTTCAAGAAGTGTTAAAAGACTTCCATGAAGGAGATTGTGGAAACCACACTGGGGGCAGTGCATTGTTCTCAAGGATCTTAAGGACAGGATACTACTGGCCAACTATGAAAAGGGATGCTGTGGAGTATGCTAAGAAGTGTGATCCTTGTCAAAGACACAGCAATATCCTTCATCAGCCGGCTGAATTTCTACATCCTATACCATCCTCTTGGCCATTCATGAGATGGGGGATGGATATAGTTGGCAAGCTCCCTAAGGCACCTGGTGGAAAAGTATTCATGCTTGCTATGACTGACTACTTCTCCAAATGGATAGAGGCTGAAGCTTTTGCCCAAGTCAGAGAAAAGGAAGTTATATCCTTTATTAAAAGAAATATCATAACCAGATTTGGCATTCCTTCTGAAATTGTATGTGATAATGGTTCCCAATTTATTGGGAGCAGGACTACTAACTTTTGTGACAGCTGGGGGATTAAGATGATAACATCAACACCAGTCCACCCACAAGCTAATGGTCAAGCAGAATCATCCAACAAGATCATCATCAACAATCTAAAGAAGAAACTTGGATCCAAGAAAGGGAAATGGGCTGAGGAATTGCCTTACGTACTTTGGGCTGATAGGACAACTCCCAAGAATGCTACTGGTCAAACACCCTTCTCTTTAGTGTTTGGGGCAGAAGCGGTGATCCCAACAGAAATGGTGGTTCCAACTGCTAGAACAAGTACTCGTGATCCTGAGGAGAATACTGCAAACTTAGCTCAAGACTTGGATACTATTGAGGAAATCAGGGATCTGGCTAGGATAAGGATGGCCAGCTACCAACAAAGAATGGCTGGCGCTTACAACAAAAATGTCAGGATAAGGAAATTCCAAGTTGGGGATATGGTGTTGAGGAAAGCATTACAGAATACCATCAATCTTGCTGATGGAAAATTGGCACCAAAGTGGGAAGGCCCTTACTTGATTGAAGCCGAAGCAGGAAAGGGGGCATACAGATTGCTAACCATGGAAGGAAACTTGTTACCAAGAGCCTGGAATGCTGTTCACTTAAAGAAATATTTCATGTGAACAGGATCCTCCTGGCACATATGATCCTTACATTAAAAGCATCCTCGAAGGATCCCAGTGATGTCAATGATCCTTACTCTGGTAAAGTCCTAATCCTAAACTATTCCATTTTCTTATTTTTACCTAAGGATAAGGATCATGTATCCTTCATCCTCCTCTCACGAGAATTTGAGTTCTGATAGTCCAGGTATCCTCAGCATGTTATTGATAGTCTTCAAAAGCATCTCAGATCCTTGGGTTCAACCCCAGTTATCCTTGGGCTTGTCCCCAATTTTCGCCTGTAGCGCACGATGATCCTGGTATAGTTCACGTCTTTGGGACCAGTACTCGCTTTAGGGGCTGATAACCTCATCGCACTGGCTATACCTAGGATCCTACGTATAATGGTAGACGTACCATACATCCGTTCCTAAGGTTTCTAACGTTTTCACGTTAGCTAAGGTTTTGGCATTTTCATGTCACTAAGTATGGATAGTCGCCAGTAAGGGCCATACTCCAGTTTTCATACGATCCTTGGGCCTGTCCCCAGTTATCCTTGGGCTTGTCCCCAGTTATCCTTGGGCTTGTCCCCAGTTATCCTTGGGCTTGTCCCCAGTTATCCTTGGGCTTGTCCCCAGTTATCCTTTGGGCTTGTCCCCAGTCACTAACTTATCTTTTATATTGGCTTAGTCCCAAGTTATGTTCTATTTTTCAGGTTTTTAAAGTTAAACAATTAAGGATCCTTAATCCTTATTATCCATTAAAGTTTCATTTATGGTTATCCTGATTAAAGGTTAGGATCCTAACTTGGATCCTCAGGTATGATCCTTAATTATTTTCAATTTCATTCATTATTTGTTTGAATAACCCTTAGACCTTGACAACTGAACCTATGATCCTTAAAATAAACTACATTGAAAATTTTCGATTATAGGATATTTGATCCAGGATCATATCCTAAATTTCTTAAACATAGTTTGCTTAACTTTTCTTAAACAAACATGTATCAAAACAATTGGAAATTAAAAGGATAACAATACGAGATAAGCCAAAAAGATTAGAGTTATTTTATTAACAAAGGTTTAAAACCCTTCAAAGTTGTCAAAATTGCCAACCCATGTTTCTACCAGCAAAACGTGGCCCGTCCACATGGGTTGGCAAAGGGTGTCCATTGTTTGTGCGATCATAGCATGCAGGTAAATAAAAGGCGGCCGGATCACAATGGCTTCATCCCCCAAACAGAGGATCCCTCCACCATTTGCAATCCTACCTATTGTCTGAAGGATCCTGGATCCTTAATCCTAAAACTATTGTTCAAAGTTACAGACCATAATTGTTTAAAAACATCAACAACCACAAAAAAATTGGGCTCCGGCTAAGTCTCGAAGTTTCCATCATTGCCCAATCCTGCAGCTCAATCCTTCGGTGCACCATCACCACCGGCTCCACTTGCCTCCCCAGCATGATCCTTGCCAGCACCTTCAAGCATCGGGATCTCCTCAGCCTCCTCATCATCCTCCAACTCTGCCAGCCTCGCCTTCCAGCCCTCCACGTCCCATGTGCTTTTGTCGAAGGCAGGATCCTGAGCTTCCGCAGCCATCTGCAGCTGGATCTTATACATGGCTATCGCAGCAGAGACCTTGGCATCCTGGGTGATATCATGCTTCTCATAATCAAAATTGATCAGCATCCTGGCAGCATTATCCTTGGTGGCCCGGAGCTCCTTCTCAAGATCAGCTATCTTGAGATCCTTCAGCACACCCATCTGTTGGAGGTCAGCAATTTGGCGGTCTTGATCCTCGACGTGGCCAACATAAGTCTCTATCTCAGCAAATTTCTGCAAGGAAAACAAGGCATAACGTCAGAAACAAGTGATCCTCAAAACTGTCAGGATAACAAACAGGGGCAGTGATCCTTACCTCATTGAAGTAGTCCAGAAACTGTTGGCGGAGCAGGGGCAGACCTTGTAAATCCTCAGAGGCCTTTCTCTTCTTTCCTTTACCCTTAATAGGTGCTTTAGGGGCTGAAGCGCTTGGGCTAGCAGGATTCTTCTTCTTTGAGGATTTCACGTTGGTCAGATCATCGATGCCAAACTTTGAAGCAGACTTAGAAGATTTTCCAGCACCTACACAACCAAAATAAGATAAGTATTCTAATTAAATTTGAAATCCTACACAGAATTACTTTATAAATAAGAATACTTACTTGACATTGTGGCAGAGGCAGAGGATACTTCTTGAGAATCCTGGGTGGCAACCTGGAAAGTCCTTATCTCCGGATCAAGTTTCTTAAAAGCCAAGAATCTCTCTTTTGCAGCAGGAGTCAACTTAAGATGAGCAACGGATATAGCTGCACAATAAACAAGAAAATGTTAGTGATCCTTATCCTAAGGAACAAGTTCTATGATGATTCTTCCAGGATCCTCTATCCTACCATGGGTAGCCCACTCCTTGGGCAAATCCTTCCCATTAGGGATGGAATCTCTCCTAACAAAAAAGAATCGTCGCTTCCAGTTTGTGTCGTTTTTGGTCACTTTGAAAACAGGGTGATCCTCTCCAGCTTTTCGCTTGAACAAATAACGATGGGATCCGAAAGTGGTAAGATCATACATCTCAGCCAGCTCCGCCATACCAAGGTCAATCCCCTCTTGTTCAATGATCCTCTCAAGGGTGTATAACACCCTCCAGATCATGGGCATAGCCTGGATATAGCAGATGCCGGTAAGAGAGAAAAAGGATTGAGTGAACTGTGGGAAAGGATACGAATATCCTATCAAGAACGGAGTAACCGGGAAAGCTACCCAAGTATCAGAAATAAAATCACTCAAAGCAGTGGGGGTAAAACACTTGAAGAGAGTGTTCGCCGGAAAGCATTGACGGATTCTTTCGATCTGAGGATTGGTAAAACAGCACCTCTCGGTGGGAGAATCTTTGATGATCCCTTGACCCTTCAAGGGGCTGTTCTTCTTAGGATCCTTATGCGGGGAGTTCCGGAGCAACATCTTTACAGAAGAATGGACAGAAGAAGAAAAACAGAGCAAAAGAGAAGAAGATAAGAAGGAGAATACCTGGTTGATCTTCTGAATACGGTTATAAAGGGAGTTGCTTTGAATTTAAATGCATTTGATCCTATCCCTATTTCTATTTATAATCATGATTGTGTAGGGCTGTCACCTCCATGACGTCAGACCATAACGGATAGTTCCACCTTAACGGCTATATATCCGTTGAGTTAGTTAGAGATAAGATTCAGCAAAATATAACTCGTTTATATTCGATAAATACTCCTTATATTTTGGGGGCAATTGTTAGGGCTGGATTTTTATGACTTATGATCCTTACATGTGATCCTAACCAGTGATCCTTGTTTCTTTGGCAGATAGTGATCCTCAGAAGAGTTCCAGGATGAGGATCACGGACCATCCTAGGGATCCTCATACTAACGATTGTTCTCTTTGGATTTAATGTTGTCTTGCAGGAATTTCGAGTAGGATCCGCTCTTAATAATGTAAACAAGGAACCTGTCACGCTACTTTGGCATATGCATAATCAAAGATGGACGTTGTGGACAATATGGAAACTCAGCACAATTTAAGGGCGATAATTTAGGCTAAATTTACTTCTATTCTTGAAGGGGTAACGAGCTAATAGTTAGGTTATTTACCTAAAATACGACCACACACACTTGTATAAGTAGCACTCTTCAACATTCGGAAGACACAACACATTTCTCACACGCTTTGACACACGATATTATAGTGATCCTTGTACTTAGCTTGTTACCATCCGAAGTTGTAAAAATATTGTTTGTTATATCGAAGCTTGGTGATCGGTAGTTGCCATCACCCGAGGTTTTTTATGCCGGAGATCATTCATTGATCAAGGGCTTTTTCCTCGTATAAATCCTTGTGTCACTTGCGTATTTTACATCAAAGTGATCCTTTACTTTGTTCAACATACCAAGCATCATTCCCCGTTTACATAAGAGTTTGGTTGCATTATCCTTGTGTGATTTTTGACCAAAACAATACCTATGCAAACTATTGCTTCATCTGGTCCCTCGATCATTCCAGAATCTCGCCAATATGGATTCACGTCTGGAATTCCAAATCTGAATCCTTCAGGAGGTAACACTTTTAATAATTCTTATAATGCTAACCATGGATTTGTGCAGGATACAGGTATCAACCAAGCTATGGCCAGAGAATTAAAAAAACTCAAGGATATGATATCCAGCGTTCCAGGAGTGGTTAAGCCCATTCCTGAAATTCCATATGGGAGTCACAAGATATCTCGTTTTGCACCACCTATTTGTGATGCAGAGATACCGAAGAGGTTTCAAATACCAACTATGAAGCTGTATGATGGCTCAACAGATCCAGAAGAGCATATAGCTCAATACAAAGAAAGGATGGAGATCAATCCCATTCCTGAGAGGTTAAAAGAAGCATGTCTATGCAAGGGTTTCGGATCCACACTGACAGGATCAGCTCTTAAATGGCTGCTAAGTCTTCCCCCTTACTCTATTACTTTATTTGCTAATCTAGTTAACTTGTTTAATAGCCAATTCTCATGCAGTAGGAAATTTGAACGTTTAACTAGTGATCTATATAGGGTAACACAAGGTCAAAATGAATCACTTATAGATTATATCACTAAATTTAGTAAAGAATCCTTAGATATTCCTAATTTGGATATTGCTACGGCTGTAGAAGCCTTCAAAATGGGTTTACTTAAGGATTCTTTGTTCTATGATGATCTTGTCATGACCCCTTGCAGGAGTCTTGATGAAGCAAGAACCAGGGCCCTTAGATTCATCCGGTTACAGGATGATAAAAGGATCCAAGAAAGACTGGCAGGATCCTCAAAGCAAGAAAAGCAAGGATCCTACTTCAGGAACAACAAGTCCAAATCCTACAACAAGATAATCAGAACGTGCATGCAGTAGTACAGGAAGAGGATGATGAGGATTATCCCCCCATTTCTAAATATTGCTTTTCTGTTGATAATAATGAACTAATCCTTGCAATGCAGAACCTAGGTGAAAAAGCAAGATGGCCCAGAAATAGTGATAAGCCAACTGCAACAAAAGACAAATCCAAATGGTGTGCATATCATGAAGATTTCGGTCATCTCACTGAAGAATGCATTGCCCTCAGAAAAGAGATTGGTTACTTGTTAAGCAAAGTGCATTTGAAGGAGCTGTTGGGAAGAAAAAAGTCAAGGATCCAGGATCCTGAGAAGGTTCCAGAAAGAGCTCCTGCTCTCCCAGCTGATGCACAAATTATCAACTTCATATTTGGTGGATCAGACATATGTGGCACTTCCTTTTCAGCAGCCAAGAGGCATGCCAAAGAGACCAAGATGGATAATGGGGACAGACCCATCCGAACCTCTACTGTTACATAGGAGAAAGTTATCACCTTTGATGACGATGATCGTGTGTGTTAGGGCTGGATTTTTATGACTTATGATCCTTAAATATGATCCTAACCAGTGATCCTTATTTCTTTGGCAGATAGTGATCCTCAGAAGAGTTCCAGGATCAGGATCACGGACCATCACAGGGATCCTCATACTAACAGTTGTTTTCATTTAATGTTATCTTGCAGGAATGTCTGGCAGGATCCGCTCTTAGCAACGTAAACAAGGGACTCGTCTTTACAACTTTGGCATATGCTTAATCAGAGATGAACGTTGTGGACGATATGGAAACTCAGCATAATTTAAGGGCGATAATTTAGGCTAGATTTACTTTTATTCCTAAAGGGGTAACGAGCTAATAGTTAGTCTATTTACCTAAAATAGGGCCACTCACACTTGTATAAATAGCTCTCTTCCACATTCGGAAGATACAACACACTTCCCTCACGCTTTGACACACGATACTATAGTGATCCTTGTACTTAGCTCGTTACCATCCGAAGTTGTAACCTTTATTTGTTATATTGAAGTTTGGTGATCGGTAGTTTCCATCACCCGAGGTTTTTATGCCGGAGATCATTTATTGATCAACGGCTTTTTCCTCGTATAAATCCTTGTGTCACTTGTGCATTTTATATTTAAGTGATCCTTCACTTTGTTCATCATACCAAGCATCATTCCCCGTTTACATAAAGTTTGGTTGCATTATCCTTGTGTGATTTTTGACCAAAACAGTGTGGATGTTCAGGATCCTCATCATGATGGTCTTGTTATTACTTTGTTTGTATCTAATCATTTTGTTCGCAGGATCTTGATAGATAGTTGGAAGCTCAGTAAATATCATTCAAGTTGATGTCCTCAAGAAGATAAACATCCCTGAATCAGATATTATCCCAAGATCATCAGTTCTCGTGGGATTCAGTGGAGAAACTAAGAACACATTGGGGGACATTAAACTTCCCATTTACATAAAGGGACTTAGTTCTTTTCAAAAATTTTGTGTTATAGATTGCTTATCCTGTTGCAATGTTATCCTTGGCAGGCCATGGATACATGACATGAAAGTAGTCCCATCTATATATCATCAATGTGTAAAGCTTCCTAGTCCGTGGGTGGTGAAGATTGGGAGTGACCAACAAGAAGCCAAGAATTGCTATACTTCATCGATGAAGCCAGCCTCAAGACCCAGGGAGCAATAGCAATTAAAGCATCCTCCAAGAGATGTCCTCGAGGCAAGAGAACAAGATGTGAAAGATATCCTGATGGATCCTCAGGATTCTGAATCAAATGTCTTCATAGGATCCGGGATCGTCAATGATATCGAATAGGATCTAGTAACCTTTCTCAAGAAGAGAAAAACTACCTTTTCCTGGAAGCACAAAGACATGATAGGTATCTCTAAAGATATTATTACTCATAAGCTTGGCATTGACAGGTCATTCAAACCCATACATCAAAAGAGGAGAAAGTTTGCACCTGAGAGGAATGCCATTATCCAGGAGGAGGTAGACAAGCTGCTCAGAGAGGTATGATTAGAGAGGTTAAGTATCCAAGGTGGTTAGCCAATGTGGTTGTTGTTCAAAAGAAAAACGGAAAGTGGAGGGTATGTGTCGATTTTACTGATTTAAACAAGGCATGTCCCAAGGATCCTTTCCCATTACCCCACATTGACTCCATGGTGGATACTATCGCGGGTCATGAGTTGTTGACTTTCATGGATGCTTCATTTGAATTTCAGCAAATTCAGATGGAGCCATTTGATCAAGAGGATACAGCCTTTATGACCCTGAAGAAACACTGGTAAAATGACCGGAATCAGATAAACCAGGGGGTTAGGTGCTACATAGAAAGGGTTGGTTCTTCCTCATTCGACTCAGGGATGACAGATCTCCTTCTCTTCTCGATAGCTGCAAAACAAACACCGTCAGACTCGCCGCGGGGAGAATGGGGGTTCTCTCCGTGACCACCCTCTGGGTGAGAATAAGTATTGGTATATAAAGAAGAAGAAGTATAAGTGAAGTGAATTTGACTTGAAGATTGTACCTGAATTACTCTTCTATTTATAGCCGAAGTTTGGGCGGGAAAACCTGTTATTGAAATGTTGACGGAAAATGCTAACTCCGTGAGCGGTTATTTTTCCCTCCGTTAATCTCTTAATCGAATGTGAGAGCACACGGATCGCGATCTTTGATCAATAGCTGGGGTATTGGCACGTGGAAAGTGGGCAAGTGAAGATCTCCCGTTCATTCCGTGCCATCATTGTGACTTCAAGGGAGCCTGGGATGATGACACGTGGCCAGACAGTTATAACCGTCTGGTGGTGCACGATTGAGCCTTCTGGAAGATTACAGCTGTAATCTAGTGTGGCTTCTTACCGTATGGCATCGGTGAAGTAAATAATATCCAAGTCTACGCATTATTTATGCGGGAGTGTTTTAACAGGATTTTTATCCTTATCTTGCTCTGAGGAGAGGCGCAAGGTTTTGCTAGCTTCCTTTTGGCGCGCAGGTGTTGTTTGTTGTTTTCCTTCTAAGTTCTCTTTGTTGGACCAGTGCGCAGCCGCCCAAGGTCTAGAGAAGGTTAAAAAGATGAAGTTGTGGTATGGCCCAAGTACTCGGAGCGAGGTTTTTGGGACCTTACCCCTTCAAGTCCCCCAGTCTAGTGTTGCTCTTATGCAAATAAGTGGAGCACTGGACTATGAGAGAGAGGTGCTTTATAAGAAAAACACAAGAATAATAGAAACTTTGTTTTTTTATTCGTGGATAAGGCGCAGAGGCCGTACAAAGTCTATTAAAATAATTACATGGGACTTAACTTACACTATAGTCCTTGCTGAAGATTGATAAACTGTAGAGCTTGTCCAATCTGCAAGGAGACTATAGAACTGCTACTTAATTCTTCACCTTTTTACTCGGGCCCTCCTCGCCACGAGTAATTTGTTTTATCTCCTTGCGCACATTTTGTAACAGGTGAGTGAGCTCACCGCTTTTAAGCGCTTTCTCGATTTCAGTGCGCAAGGAGATACAGTTATTGGTGGTATGACCGCTGTCTTTGTGATAATCACAGTACTGACTTGGGTCTTGGCCACGTTTGTTCTTCATAGGTGGAGGAGCCTTGAACTGGTAGTCCTCCGTACTCAGCACTTCTGCGGGGGTTTTGGTCAGAGGAGTCCATTGCCTCTCTCTGTTTTCTTGTTTTGCTTCCCTTTGTGCAACGAGCTTATTGATGGTAGCTCGTGCATCTTCAGAGGAATAATTTCCTGAACTCGAGTTGTGCCAACCTTTCTTAAACTTTTTCCCGCTGCTTGGGCCTAAATCTGTTAGGCGACTGTGTGATGGTGGCAGTCTGTTGGTGCTGAGATTTTTCTCAGTCTGGGCATAGACCTTACTCGCCGCCATTAATTTTTCCCAGCTTTTTGGGAGTCCCTCCGTTCCGGACAAAACGTTTATCATGTCGTCACATCTGACGGCATACTTAAATTGGGCTCGGGTCAGGTGCTCATGAACGTCTCCTATTTCAAGCACTTCTTTGTTGTAACGGGTAATGAAGTCTTCAAAACTTTCATCATCGCGACGCCAGATATTCATTACGTTTTCCATATCGCGGATGGACCGCCTTTGCTGGTTGAAGTGTACCAAAAACTTCTCGCACAAGTCTATCCATGATTTGATTTTTCCCACGGGCAGGTTGTCAAACCAGAGCCTCGCAGCGCCTGCAAGGGTTTGAACAAAAAGATGACACCACATCGGTAGAGTCCAGCCTCCCACCAATCATGCGCTTGTGAAGACCCGAAGATGGTCATCTGGGTCCGTCATACCATTAAACTTGCCTACGTTGGACGGGAGTTTCGCTTTCTCTAATGGAGCCAGAGCAATTTCGCTGATGAACTTGGAATTTTCTGCAGCTTCTGCAGGGCGGTAGATCAGATTATAATCGTGTTCAGCTTCTGGATTGTAAACCGCGCGGGGTTTACATTTGTTGTAGTTCGGTTGTAACCGACTGAACACACTTGCACTGTCTCCTTCACGGTAAGTTGGATCGTACTCACTGTTGTGGGTGTTCCGTTGTGATCCTAATCTGGTGTGAACTGACTGAAGGCGATGAGAATGGGACTCGCCATGATAGTCTCTTCGTCGATTTTCAGATTGAGTATACTCATATCTCGTTGGAGATCTAGAGTACACCACTGTGTCTTCTACCTGAACCCGTGATGGTCCGTCATGCTGAGAAACATGAGGTACTGATGGTGCTCGAGTACGGGATACAGGCGTTCGTGATTGAGTAGGAGGAGCAGTTTGTGCACAGAGTTGTGCATTGATGTGTACAAAATGCAACATATAAATTACATCAATTATGGCATAAAACTAACCGTTTTTAGTACTAATGTTGGAAAAAGTGTGTTTTTGTCTTCCTTTTGTATTTTCAGGATTAGATGAGCTCAAATGAACAAAAGAAGCAAAAAGGCAACTAAATCTAACATAAATACAAGAAAAGGAACAAACATGGCATGCCCGACCCCCCGACAGCATCTTCCCAAGAAAAAATAAGAGAACAGAAGGTTGAACACACCCCGTGCTCAATGAGCACGGGGGCGTGCCCAAGTGTCAGCAGAAAAGACAAAGTTGTAGAAGCTTCTATCACCCACCACGGGGGTATGCCCAGCGGACACGGGGCCGTGTTCAACTCTAAGATTCGCAGAATCTGAGGAAATCTTGATAGTACAGATACGCTTCTGCACACGGGGTCGTGCCCAGCGGACATGGGGGCGTGGTCAACTAATGCAGACAAACTGCAATTAATGAAAAAAGAGAAGAGGATGGGCATGGGGTCGTGCCCGAGCTTCTTTTCAGGCTATAAATAGGGGTGCTTGGCTCACTTGCAAATCATCCCTTGGCACACCACCTCTCTCACACTTCACCCACACTCCACCACCACCACAACACCATCATCCACCACCATCATCCATCATCCATCATAGAGTGTGTGAGTCGGCTCGGGATACAAGATTGATCGTAAGAGTTCTTGACAATCAAAGGCCATGTTTGCCTAAGTCTCTTACATCACTTGGTGAAGACAAGCATTTAGTGTAATACTTTTTATTTTTAATCTTTTCGCACTTTTTATTTGGTTATGTATTAATGACTTTAATAACTAGTTTTATATGTTGAAGGTGATTCTTCCTTATCATTTGTCTGTGGTGTCTTGGCATTATTTTACTGTCTATATAAAATAAAAGATTTTCACCATTCATATCTCCATGGTCTATATGGAGATATGTTGGCTACCTGGTCGGGGGTTAAGGGAATGGTTTGGTAAGAGTCTTGCCATTGTTCAGTGTATAGATCTTGCAAGGACCTGGGTCAAATTTAGTAGGATCTCCTTCAATACCCAATGGTATTGGATGGCGGGGGTCCAAACTCTTTGATCCCCTCATATGTAAACTACTATTAAAACTTTAACCCGGCTACTTAGGACTGTATCCCTGCTGACTCAAACTACTTAGCCGAGGGTAACGTCACCTTCAAAAGAGGGGCCTACCACATTATGCATTAAGAACTTAATTAATTATCTTTCAATAATCCAACCCTTTAGGATTGTATCCTTGCTGACTCAAACTACTGGGTTGAGGGTAACGTCCCACCTTCAAAAGATGGGCCTACTACAATAACTAAGATAATCTCTTAAAAAGTGCAAAAGTGCAGAAATAATCAAAGGTTACACTAAAGGCGAGTCGGATCCAAGTGATTCATCTTGTCTATCTATTTTTATTTTATTTTTATTTTTCAGCATTTTAGTTTTTATTTTCTAGTTTAAAACCTTTTTCCTAATTTTTTTATTTGATTAGACGTTGGGGATAAACCGGTATTAAAAGCTCTTATGTCCTTGGACGACCTCGGTATCTTACCAACACTATACTACGCTCACGATGGGTGCACTTGCCCATATGTGTGTTTGGTGTTAGTAAATATCGTGTTTTATAAATTTAAAACTTGACTGGAGTGGTTAAAAGGGGCTAAAATATACATAAAAATATATCACACCAACTACGCATCATGCATACACAGGGTTCAATGCTCCCTGAGATCTGACATACCAGGAGATTGGGGTCTCTCCTGGGGGTAGAATTGAGCTTACAGGGATTTCAGGTTGTACCCCTGGGGTGACAGGGTCATTTGGATGATTATCCGTGTACTGCACTTCATTGTCATCCGAGACCTCCTCTACAATCCCCTCAACTTGAGTATTGTTAACGAAATTTGGCCGAGGGCTATTTTGACGGTGAGTCGAAGTTTCTTCCATTAAAAATGGAAACGACAAAGTGAATCGAAACGAGAAAAAACGGATGAAACAGAGAAAATGGTGGGCGCCAATGAAGAAACACTGGTTAAATGACCGGAATCAGATAAACTAAGGGGTTAGGTGCTGCATAAAAAGGGTTGGTTCTTACTCGTTCGACTCAGGGATGACAGATCTCCTTCTCTTCTTGATAGCTGCAAAACAAACACCGTCAAACTCGCGATGGGGAGAATGGGGGTTCTCTCCGTGACCACCCTGCGGCGTGAGAATAAGTATCAGTATATGAAGAAGAAGAAGTATAAGTGAAGTGAATGTGTCTTGAAGATTGTACCTGAATTACTCTTCTATTTATAGCCGAAGTTTGGGCGAGAAAACCTGTTTTTGAAATGTTGACGGAAAATGCTAACTCCGTGAGCGGTTACTTTTCCCTCCGTTAATCTCTTAATCGAATGTGAGAGCACACGGATCGCGATTTTTGATCAACGGCTGGGGTATTGCCACGTGGAAAGTGGGCAAGTGAAGATCTCCCTTTCATTCCGTGCCATCATTGTAACTTCAAGGGAGCCTGGGATGATGACACGTGGCCAGACGGTTATAACCGTCTGGTGGTGCACGATTGAGCCTTCTGGAAGATTACAGCTGTAATCCAGTGTGGCTTCTTACCGTATGGCATCGGTGAAGTAAATAATATTCAAGTCTGGGCATTATTTATGCGGGAGTGTTTTAACGGGATTTTTATCCTTATCTTGCTCTGAGGAGAGGCGCAAGGTTTTGCTAGCTTCCTTTTGGCGCGCAGGTGTTGTTTGTTGTTTTCCTTCTAAGTTCTCTTTGTTGGACCAGTGCGCAGCTGCGCAAGGTCTAGAGAAGGTTAAAAAGATGAAGTTGTGGTATGGTCCAAGTACTCGGAGCGAGGTTTTTGGGACCTTACCCCTTCAGACCCCAACTAGTATCTATTGTTATATTGCTATGACATTTGGACTAAGAAATGCTGGTGCCACCTACCAAAGGCTAGTCAATATGATGTTTAAAGAACAAATTGGACACACTATGGAAGTCTATATAGATGACATGGTGGTTAAGTCCAAGAAAGTTGAGGATCACCATAGAGATCTGGAGGAAGCATTTGATATCCTTGACAAATTCAATATGAAATTGAATCCTTCCAAGTATCACTTTGGTGTCAAAGCAGGAAAGTTCCTAGGTTACATGGTGACTAAAAGAGGCATAGAGGCAAGTCCAGAGCAATTCAAGGTGATTGTGAATATTAAATCTCCTGCCAATGCCAAGGATGTGCAAAGGTTGACAGGGAGGATCGCAGCCTTGAATAGGTTCATCTCAAAGTCATCAGAGAAGTGCAAGGAATTCTATGACATTCTGAGAAAGAACAAAAAATTTGAGTAGACTAAAAAGCATGAAAATGCTCTCAAAGCCCTTAAGGATTACCTATCCTCAGCTCCAGCCTTAATGAAACCGGAAAAAAGGGGATATATTATGTAAGTAAAAGTTTACTTGACGCTGAATCCAGACATTCACATTTAGAAAAACTTATCCTTGCTTTGATTATGGGATCTACTAAATTATGCCATTATTTTGAAACTCATGCTATAATTGTTAAGACTAACTTTCCAATTAAGAATGTTCTCAAGAAACCTGAAATGTCAGGAAGGATGGCCAAATGAGCAGTGAAGCTTAGTGCTTAAGATATAAGATATGAACCAAGAACTTCCATTAAGTCCCAAGCCTTGGCTGACTTTATGGCAGATTTCAGTAGTGATCTACAAAGGGAAGCTGAGTTAGAAGTTTCAGTAGTAAAGAGACTAAGGATCCTTGGATACTCTTCACAGATGGAGCCTCTAACATCAAGGGAACTGGACTAGGAGTACTACTAAAATCGCCACAGGGGGACATAATACCCCACTCCATTGCTTGTGAGTTTCAAACTACTAATAATGAGGCCGAATATGAAGCCTTGATAGCTGGTTTCCAAATTTGCAAGCACATGAGGATCAGGTATCTTGAGGTACATGTGGATTCATTGTTAATTACTAATCACTTTAATGGATCTTATACTGTTAAAAGTGAAAGACTAATCAAATATTTAGAGATAGTCAAGAAATTGGCAGACACTTTTGCTTCTTTTAGTTTGACACAGGTACCCAGGGAAGAAAATGCAGAAGCTGATGCATTGGCCAACCTTGGATCATCATCGAAGATTCCAGAGGATATTAAAATTCCCATCATCCACATTTTGGCTCCTGCTATTGAGGATCACACAGCTATGGAAATAGTAGAGGATTCTGCAATCATACCTAGTGATGGTGTACAATCACATTCAGGATCCTGGATCCTCCCAATCATGAGATATATACAACATGGAGAGATTCCTACAAGAGAAAACCCCAGAGCTTTCAAAGTCAAGGTATCCCAATTTACAATATTAAATAACATGTTATATAAACAATCTCTTGCAGGTCCATATCTAAGGTGCATTGAGGATCCTGAAATTCAAGAAGTCCTAAAGGATTTTCATGAAGGAGATTGTGGAAACCACACTAGGGGCAAAGCACTGTTCTCAAGGATCCTTAGGACATGATACTATTGGCCTACTATGAAGAAATGTGATGCTTGTCAGAGACATAGCAATATCCTTCATCAACCAGCAGAGCTCCTGCATCCTATATCCTCTTCTTGGCCATTCATGAGATGGGGAATGGATATAGTTGGCAAACTTCCCAAGGAACCAGGAGGAAAAGTGTTTATGCTTGCTATGACTGATTACTTTTCCAAGAGGATAGAAGCTGAAGCCTTTGCTCAAGTCAGAGAGAAAGAAGTGATATCCTTTATTAAAAGAAACATTATTACCATATTTGGTATTCCTTCTGAAATTGTTTGTGATAATGGTTCCCAATTTATTGGGAATAGAACTACTAACTTTTGTGATAGCTGGGGGATTAAGATGATAACATCAACACCAGTCCACCCACAAGCTAATGGTCAAGCAGAATCATCCAATAAGATCATCATCAACAACTTGAAGAAGAATTTTGGGTCCAAGAAAGGAAAATGGGAAGAAGAGCTACCTTATGTGCTATGGGCTGATAGAACAACTCCCAAGAATGCTACTGGCCAGACTCCATTTTCTTTAGTGTTTGGAGCAGAATCAGTGATCCCTACAGAGATGGTGGTTCCTACTGCTAGAACAATCATCCGTGATCCTGAAGGAAATGCAGAAAACTTTGTTCAAGACTTGGATACCATAGAAGAACTTAGGGATTTGAAAGGATAAGATTGGCCAGTTATCAACAAAGGATGGTTGGAGCTTATAACAAGAATGTCAGGATCAGAAAGTTTTGTAGGATCGCGTTCGGCCCTGTTTGAGTCGATCAGAAGAATTCCTATCCAAATCAAGAGGCGGAAACTAATGATTTGTTGCTATTTCAGTTGGATTCACTTTAATATTGCTGTTGTATTGATCAATAACACGAGTACACGTTCTGACAGCACTTCGGCAGCACTTCGTGGCTCACCGGAAGAAAACACCTATATCTATGTGTTATGTTCCGCTTGAACAGCCCCCTATATATAGATGAGTAGGTTTCGCTTATACGTACATGTACGTATAAGCGGAACTACTTCATTTACCACATAAGCGGAACTATTCTAATGACATACAAGCGAAACCTAGACACTGACACATAAGCGAAACCTATTCAATCACATGTTTCTAGGATTTTGTGCCATGTCTAACCTATACAACTCTAAGACTCGATGTAAGACGTAGTCGACAGACGTAGTGCACCAACAGACTCCCCCTCGGATGTTGACGGAGTCTTCGAGTCTTCTCAAATGCCAATCTACAGTCTTTATCAGTCTTCAATCTTCCTCTGAAAAATTTGTCATTGCAAGAATACTCATTCTCTATCTTCATCACTAACAAGCTTCTCTTTCTTGATAGCAAGTTCCAGGATCAGTACTGGCTCTAACTGCTTCCTCAACTTTTGTCTTCAGACTCCCCCTCTCAATCTGCTGGGATCGTAGTCTGGAATTCACAGCTTCAGTCTAAGATCGTGGACAGGCTTCCATCAGGTTCAAGATCGTTACCTGACTCTATACTATCTCAGGATCATCACCTGGCAAATATTTACCTGCACACTCTCTACCCAAACATAAATTTCTTCAAAAATTAAATCTTTTCAATCAATTTAGAAACTATGTTGGTAAACTACAGTAATGATTTTGCATTGAGGATCTTTTACTGGCTCTTTTCAAACAAACTTAACAACACATACTCTCTCCCAAACCTGTTCTTCATGTTTAGCACATTGAACTTCGAAAATCAGCTTTTCAACACCAGTTGTCGAAAAACTTTTTGAATTTTCTGAAAGAAAGTAACTAACACTACTTATAACAACACGAAACAATGCAGAAATGAAATATTTACAGACAATATTTTTGTGAGTTCGTGCAAGAGGATCATATCAGTCTCTGAGACATATCATCAACACCGTTAAGCTTTATTTCATTTTAAGCTCTAAACAATTTACCTAGATTGTCAGTATGTTTGTCCACTTAAATTTTCACACAGATTTCAACTGTTTCGAGATATGCAATTAGTGTCTTAGATACTTAAACTTATCCGTGTGTCCCACTACTTGAATATACTCCCTTATCCAGATCCCAATATTCAGTCTTATAGGTGAGTATACCACAGATGATATCTGTAAAGGGGTTATGTGCGAGGGCCGTGAGAGCTCAGATCGATACTTCCGTATACGCAGAGAGATGACGGCTTCGACTTTTGGTGGGTCCCCTTTAGAGGATCTTTTAATTACAACAGCAGCGACTATCAATTTTATTGTTTCATCAGCATGCTGAGGGCGAGCTTATACAAGCTTTTTGCAGAAAGCATTATCCGGGGACTAGGTCAGTATTTCCATACAGCAGAAGTCCCGGGATAATACCCCAGATATCACTGAGCATAAAGACCTAGTATCTCAGAATACGGGACCTTTCAAACAAGATTTCAGGGGTTACCTATATATCTAAGCAGATTTGTTTTGTTAACCCACAGAATAAGCAAGTTTGAAATTTAGGTTTATATCTCTTTACAATTTACTAAATGTGTGAAAACCTACTGACATATCCACAATAAGATTATTTATCACATTTTGACTTTACATTTCTTTAGTGTGTCGTGATAGTCCACTGATGTACTATCATTTCCTCTTTTATGCAACCAAAACTCATTTTTCAGTTTTATCATGTTTTTGTCTTTTTCAAAATTTCTGATGTTTTTGGATTTTCTGAAAATTTCTTACTCCCCCTAAAATTCAAATACATCTAAAGAAAATTGAAAACAAACTATACAAGAACATGACAACTGATATCAAATTGCTTCAAATTTCCATCCGTTTGGCTTAAACAATCAGAACTCCCCCTCACAACAAACTATTTTCCCATAATGATTTCAAAACACTCAAGTTTGTTTTAATCAGAATGGTTTTTCCGGAAAATAAGTTTGATGGATTTTACCACTTGTAAATTTGTCAATTAACAAGTTCGGGGATGTGATTCATCATATTATCTTCAACCACTTGTAGGTTATAGGGATCAAATCATCACATTGACTTTTAACCACTTGTAGGAAAAAATTCAAGTACAAATTAATGTCCTCGATTTACCATATGCAGATATGCACAAACCAGACTTCAAACCTGTTTTTCAACCAACTACCATTTGTTGGTTGAATTCTCAAGGTGCCGATTCCTACTCCTCGCTTACAAACCTGGGAGTTCCGGCAAGTCCTGCTTTTCAAAAACACATTTTTCAAACATGATAAAGAATGATGCCGATTCATGATCCACAATTACCAACTTGGGATCTCTGGCAAGTCAGGTTTTTACTCTTTGAAAAATATATCCACCCAAGCCTGACCTTCCTTGGGTGTAACAATCTCATCATCTTTACTTTTAACGGACTTGTGAACCCCTCTTTTGGCAGCATAAAATTCTTTAACACCTTTGGCCTTACCATTGACCATTTTGCCAAAAATGTGTTTCACATTTCCGTTGAAAGTCTTTTCAACATCAAATTTCTTCTTGTCAGAATAAAATTGATTTGAAATTTCAACTTGTCACACCCCCAAAATCCACACGCGGAGTACCACCGCTTGGAGGCGTGACATGACCAGGATCAAGCCACCAATCATATTGAACATGTAATTAAGTAGTAATAAAATCCATCAATACGAAAGGTGTTCATCAAAAACCACTGTGAATAAGGGTAGCGGAAGCATTAAAGTAAAAACCCAATCATAAGTATAAATGTTTGAACGTATTAAGTGTTTATCAATCCATTGCCCACAACAACCTGCTCCTCCTTGTGCAAGCTCCATAATGTACCTAAGGTCCTGCAAGGCATGCAGCAGAGAGTCAACAACTAGTTGAGCGAGTTCACAGAAAGTAAGTTCATAACAGTAATGCGTAAGTTCCTCAAGTGGGGGCTTCCCATGCAAGTATATACTACTGGTGGGGGATTCCCACATTTATCCTTAATAATGGGGACTTCCCATTATGGTACTTACTAGACTATTTGCAACCATGTGTTCTTCTTAAACCGAGAACAGGAATACGTACAAGGTCACGCAGGATTTACGTGAGTGCCCTTCCCCGAGGATAGTGTTACGTGTGGGGTTTACGCAGGATTTACGTAAGTGTCCTTCCGACCCGGAAGACAGTAGTGGGTATTAGGTTACGCAGGATTTACGTAAGTGTCCTCCCGACCCGGGAGACAATGGTAGATACTAGTTTACGCAGGTTTTACGTAAGTGTCCTGACTATCCTGAGGACGATGGTCTATAGTCTAGTGATCGCGTAAGTACGAGTAATTCATTCCATGTCAAACATTCCAACCCAATTCCCAACCCGGGAATCCCATGCCTTGGCTGTGTGAACTCACCTTGGTTTGCTCGGCAGATACACAAAAAGGTTCCTCGAACTAAAGTGGTCAATCTCGTCCTAACAGGGTTACCACACAAGTCAGGTCTTGACTTAGATAATACACGTTTGTTTCACATATGTAACACCTCGAATTTTTGTGTCCAATGATGTGTTAACACGTGTCATTTGATTACACGTGGCATCCATAATAAATAAAGGACTAATTTTGACAAACCTTGAAAGTATGTAAATTCGAGGGTTATAAATGTCAACAAGGGTAAATATACTGTATAGTATCCCTAAATAATGCTTAAACCTTCAAACGAATAAATTAAAGATCGTACAAAGACAAAACGCGGAAGAAAGTGAGAGATTACAAACTACAGGGGTTAACTGTGTCAACATGTTTAATAATACCTCTGAGTGACCCTTTAACGTTCCAAAGACTTTGTAACGGTATTATACCCTCACTAAAATAATATATATGAATTTCGCGAAGTTTCGATATGAAACGAGAAAGTTACGATCGAATTCGTAGAAGAAGGGTTAAAAGCGTCAACAGTGAAAGTTAAGGCTTTCCAATATAATTAATAAATAAACCGGGGACTTAACAATGCGGGTAAATAACACGAGGCCCCTATTAAATAACCGAGTGCCAAACCGCAAAGTTACCCCTTCAAAACCGAAAGGTCAGGTAAATCATTACGAAAGATTTCGTTATTAATTACCGGATTCTGATAATCATGACAAAAGATTTTAAAAATCTGAAAAACAGACTTCTCGCGACCCGCGTGAAGGTTAGGCTTAAGTGTAAGCGGGCCGCGAGCCTCCTAAATAACACGCCTGATATTTGAACTTTAGGCGACCCGCGTTAAAGTGCATGGGAACTCCCATGCGGGTCGCGTAAAGTGCCCAGATGCAGAAAGTTGTAGTTTCTTGCCTTTTGGAGCTTGTGAACGATCAAATCTTCAATTAATGAAGCATGGGCGCCCCCTACTCGACCCATACACCTTAGGGACACCTGCCCATGATCCATGATCAGTATAGGCCAATGTGGAATGATCTTGAGGTTCATTTTGCACTATAAATAGCAATGTTGTAGTTACAACATTCACACAACTCAAAACACAACTACTGATCATTCTAAGAAGCTCCAAGCATCTTTCTCTGCTCTATAAGCAAGAACACAACTTCTGTAAGTGATCCAACCCTTTGTGGTTTCACATTTCCTTAGTAAATGGCTAAGAACCAAACCGTCGTAACTACGGTTTGACTTTACAATAACTCAGTGATGGTTCAGACTTATGACGAATCAAAAGTAGTTATAAGTTGGTATCAATGGAGGTAATAAACCCCTAAAAGGGTTCCCTCTGATCACCACTCTAACTATGTCAAATGTCGAGTCAAACGCGCACTTAAAAAGTCAACAGAAAGCTATTTTAGCGATTTAAGCATAATCTGTAATGTACAAGTTATGGAACCTGTTTTAACAATCATAAAACATGATAATAAGTATATAAACCTGTTTGCGCTCGTTTGAATCGATCATTTACTATATAGAACCGGTTCGGAGCCGAAAGTCGCAAAAGTTTGACTTTTGCTTTGACTTCAGTTCTGACCCGTTTTAGTGAGGTATAAATATACCTTAGGACTCTCTTAGGACCAGGTCACATGTTGGTATAAACCTCTGTGGTCGGTTCATGAGTTATCCGAGTCTTTTGCGCAATTCCGTCATTCGCCTAAAAGTTGACCGTAACGGCCTTTAAAATTAAAACGAGTATTTCGGACACGTGAACGGACCAAAACCTTGCTTGTTAAATTATAAGCATGTCCTTAAAGTTTCACGTCAATCCGAGGTCTAGAATGAGAGTTATGCTAATTAGCGCAATTTTAAGAAAGTTTTGTAATTAACGGCGCAATTAGCATAACGCCCATCTAACCCAAGTTTTCGTCACCAAAAATTTTACTCACTGTGGTAATATAATATTTTGGGAATTTTAAAGATTTTTAATAATTTTTACCTTGCTCATAACCTGCGGTTATGGCTACGGTTCGGTAAATACCGAATATGCCCTTTTTGGCCAAAACGGGAGTTCTACAAGGTCTTTTGACCCGATTCCAGTTGCCACTGGTTTTAAATAATAAATAAAGTATTTTAAGCTTTATAAGCTGTTCGGGAAACTCAGATTTCCTGTAGAACTCGAAAAGCCCTTTTAAAGTCTTTAAAATGACCGAAAAGCCCCTACGGGGCATAATATTAACTTAAACTCGTTACGGGCATTACGGAAGGTATCCTACTGATACCACAACCCATTTAAGGCATATTGACTTAGGAAATAAGCGTACGACTCTCATGGTTAACCGTTTCGCCTATTGCGCGCACGGTTCGGCCTATGAAACTAGTTTTCATACATTAGCCGATATGGGTCAAATTATATTATTTGAACCCCAAAATCCAGAGTATGAACTATAAACCCATATAAAACAAGTCACTGAACTTGTTGGGTCCAAATCATACTCCATTCTCGGTTTTCGCCTTTTCGTGCGAATTAACCATATCTATATATCGGAATCAACCGGTTTAAGCTACGGCTAATACAAGGACCGTTAGGATTCTAAGAGGTTAATTAAAACCTTCGTTCTAGATTAGGAGCCCCAGTAAAAGCTATCGGTGACTTGATCTAAATTAAGGATTTATACTTGCAAAGGTAAATACTTTAACTTATTTCCCCTATATGGGCTTGGGTTACGGTATATTAATACCGCTTGATTGAGCATTATATAATTCCATCGCTTAGGTGGTTAATTGATTAAATATGATCGGCTCATTTAAACAGTTTTGTTGCTTATAAGCCTTTGGGGGGTTTAATGACCGTTGTCCCGGATATCCTTGGCATCATTTTACGAAATGGCCACGACCATCGACATCCCGGTGTAGGCGTACACCCGGTATAAAGTGTCGACATTAAAATTAAAAGACGTAGCCGTTGGTTTTCATACTACGGTTTTACGCAAACGTGGTGTGTCTATAAATCTTTAACCCGGCACGACCCGGGCTACTGAACGCATAAAAGAACATGTAAAACGTTCACAAGATCATTATGAATTTTCCCAAGTTATAAAAGAGTTTGTGCCTTGTGCATTCAAATCAATTTTAATAAACATTTTCAAATGTGTCAGTTGAATGTATTTACCAGTGTAAACTGACGTATTTTCCCCAAAAAGATTAAGTGCAGGTACCTAAACGTAATTGGCTGGTATTAGCTCCCTAGCGTCGGGATAAGCCTCGCAAGCTTGATTGCAGTATCTGATGGAACAATACTTTATGATTATTTACGATCCACTGTGGATATATCCAACCCCTGTAATACATTTTGATATTACAATCAGAGGTTGAAATTTATATATTTATCTTATGCTTCCGCTGTGCATTATATAATTGTGTGGTTTGACTATATTGTTGCCAACATCGTCACGGTAATCCCCCACCGGGCCCACCGGTGAGACACGTGGAAATCGGGGTGTGACAGGTTGGTATCAGAGCCAACGTTGAGTGAATTAAACACTACCCTATTGTGTTTAATCTCAATGACACAATTGCACATACTTGAGTCTAGACAAGAACTTAGGACAAATTCGGATTTTTACTCCTTTTTGTCTTTATTTTCGATTTGATTTTTAATAAGTTTTGGAGCAGGAAAATGCCACCTGTTATATTCCGAGGAAGAGGAAGGGGAAGAAGAGGCCGAGGAGAAATCGTGACACATCACGATAGCGAAGCTGGACCATCTGGTACAAGACATCCTTCGATGACACGAAGCGAAGAGCCACAACGACGAAGAGATCTTTACGAACCCGCGAGGCATTCCACTTCGCACAGCTCAACGCCATCCTACCGGCACTCCTTTGGGCCAGACTCAGAAAATGATCCCAACAACCCACAACCTTCCTTCATACCTCTACAACGTTCGGTATCGCACCGAAATTACGACGACCCTACTCCATACTACATAGGTCAGTTTAATCCGGCTGACTACATACAGGAACCTTCAGGTTTTGTTCCACTAGGGCCTCAAGACCATTTTTCTGAAGATCCCATGGAGGAAGATGAGGATCCAACTGAACCAGCTCGTGGTACGCCCACGCATCCGATAGAAGTTTCTGATGGGTCATCCTTCCATGGAACGCCCTATCAAGGACCTGACAGTTTCCAAGCGATGTTTGACCGACATGAATGGTACTACACGCCATCTCGACAGACATCTCAACAACCGAGACATCCACAGGATCCCTCTGAGGATTCACGCTTTGAGGCAGTTACGCCACCACCTCCCCCACCGGCACAACCAGTAATACCTGATCCGCCGAGGCGTAGGAGGACAAATGCTCGTATGTCTACACGAGGAGGAGGGGGTATCCACTTCAGCACTCCTCGACATTCTAGTAGTAGCCACTATCCGCCGCTACAAGAAGAAGGACCTTCAAGTCCTATACAGGAGGCGAACTCCGCACCAGCTGCACGAAATTCGCCACCATTTGGGTATGACCAACCCATACCTGCTTATACGGGTCCAACGGCCTACAACCCGTTCGAACCGTCACAAGCACAATACAACTACGGCTATGAGCGCGACCCCTATGTGGTGTCAGCAAGATATAATGCGCGCTACCCTGACGGAGCACATGGAAACATGGGACCACCGGATTACTCAGCTCATGGGTATCCAATACCTCCCAGACCTCCAGTTCCGCATCAAGCGCCACAACCACGATTCTCTCCTCCTAAACAGGAAGAAATACTCCATCGACTAGATCGTGTGGAGAGAGAGTTCGAGGAAGAAAAGAAAAGCCACCGAGGATTTCTCAAAGGCTTGGCGAACCTACTAAAGGGCAAAAAGAAGAAACGTGACCATTAGCCCTTAATAGTTGTACTAATGTAATTTCTACTTCGAAATAAGTCCCTGCGTGGACAACTTATCGTATTTCAGTCCCTACGTGGACTTATCTTTAGTCCTTGCATGGACACCTATCTTGTATTAGTCCCTGCGTGGACTTGTCACTTATTTTAAACCTCTATGAAGGTATGTATTATTTGAAAGACCCGTTTAGGGCAATATGTAATTGTATTTGAGATTTTGGAATGTACGTTATGAGTTTTGTTTTAATATATATATAAGAATAAATCAAAACCATTCCTTTTATATTGATCTGCCTAAATAAAGAATCTTAAAAAGGGAAACCTAGCTTGGGGTCTGTTAAGATCTAGTCAAGATGGTACGACCTAACTGAAAAGATTCTGATTCCCTGTTAACCTCTGTACGCATGTTAACATTCATGGCAGATGTGATTCGTTAAAATCACGCACGTCATTCTTATACAATAATCCTTTAAGGATTTTAAAACCCAACTAAATGATATATAAATCGTGGGTTAAATCACCAATGAAGGTGATCAATATTATAAAGACATCCATTAGTGATGCAATGCCTACGTGCCAATATTATAAAGACATCCATTAGTGATGCAATGCCTACGGGCCAGTATTATAAAGACATCCATTAGTGATGCAATGCCTACAGGCCAGTATTATTAAAACATCCATTAGTGATGCAGTGCCTACGGGCCAGAATTATTAAAACATCCATTAGTGATGCAGTGCCTACGGGCCAGAATTATTAAAACATCCATTAGTGATGCAGTGCCTACGGGCCAGAATTATTACAACATCCATTAGTGATGCAGTGCCTACGGGCCAGAATTATTACAACATCCATTAGTGATGCAGTGCCTACGGGCCAGAATTATTAAAACATCCATTAGTGATGTAGTGCCTACGGGCCAGTATTATTAAAACATCCATTAGTGATGTAGTGCCTACGGGCCAATATTATTAAAACATCCATTAGTGATGTAGTGCCTACGGGCCAACCATATTAAGACATCCATTAGAGGTGTAGTGCCTATGGGCCATAATAATTGTCTTATAGAGACAAAAGGCAGTGGTAGTCTATGACTCTCTGTCAGAAAGAGATAAAAGAACTACGGTTCAACTCTCTATGCCTTTGATTCTTGGAAATCTCGGCTAATATTATAAAAACATCATCGTGATTAGGCTTTATGCCGCCAATACTATTTATATAGTTAAAATAGGATATATTCAAATCCTAATATTTAATGAAATAAAAAGTTAACCAAATATGGTCTCTGTACCATGGTTGACAAATTGTCATAAAAGACAATCATATAATAATCTCCTGAATTAAAATTTTGTTATCTTCTGTAACAGATTCAAGTTACAATGGCGGATCCCAATGGAGAGAACAGCCACACAAACGAAGATGACTATGACAATGCGTCAGTGCATTTGACAGGCGCACAACTTAAGGCTCTGATTGACAATGCTGTCCAGGCAGCTATTGATCGTCAAAATACTGAGTCTCAAGGCAGAACTGTGTCAAAACCACCCTCTAAACCAAAGACACACTCCAAACCACCCTCTGAACCCAAGAAAGATGACGAAAAGCACTCGTCTACTGAGCACAGCGTTCATCGCGATAGAGAATATACTGATGCGTCCAGTGCTAAGGGTTGCACCTACAAATACTTTGTATCACCCCGTGAATTTACAGGGGAGAAAGGTGCGGTTGACTGTATCACCTGGCTAGACGAGATGGACACGATAGTGGACATCAGCGGGTGCGCTGAGAGGGACGTGGTTAAGTTTGTGTCCCAGTCATTCAAGGGCGAGGCCCTGGCGTGGTGGAGAGCTCTGGTGCAGGCTTCAGGTAAGTCTGCCTTGTACAAAATGTCATGGGGGGAGTTTATTACCCTCATAAAAGAAAACTACTGCCCTCAGCACGAGGTTGAGAAGATTGAGGCAGATTTTGTCTCACTAGTGATGACAAACCTGGATTGTCAAGCATATCTGACAAGTTTTAACACTATGTCACGCCTGGTGTCATATCTTGTGACACCAGAACCTAGAAGGATTGCCCGTTTCATTGGGGGCTTAGAGCCGGCGATCAAGGCCAGTGTAAAGGCCTCTAGGCCGACGACCTTCAGGTCAGTTACTGACCTCTCCTTGTCTCTTACGCTTGATGCTGTCCGTCTGAGGGCACAAAGGAACAAGGAGGTTGAAAAGCGAAAGCGTGAGGATGAAACCTCACGAAAGTCTGGGAAAAAGCACCGTGGAAACGGTGAAGGCAAGAGAGGGTCGGAGGCAAAGAAGGAGGGGCAAGCTGATGGAAGACCTCACTGCAAGGTCTGCAAGAAACCTCACTCCGGGAAGTGTAGGTTTGCGTCTGGTTCACAGTCGCAACAAAAGACTCCACCCTGTGGGCTATGCAAGTCCAAGGATCATAAGACAGTGGAGTGCAAAAAGATAAAGGATGCAACCTGCTATAATTGTAATGAGAAGGGGCATATAAAGAGTAATTGCCCGAAGTATGCCAAGAAGGCGGAAGAGACGAAGAAGTCGAATGCGAGAGTTTTTCGCTTGGATGCAAAGGAAGCGGTTAAGGACGACAATGTGCTTACAGGTACTTTTCTCGTAAATAATATATTTGCAAGAGTACTGTTCGATTCTGGCGCTGATAAATCCTTTGTAGACCAGAAATTTTGCCAACTACTAAATATGCCAATCAAAACCCTTGACGTGAAATACGAAGTAGAGTTAGCAGACGGCACGATAGAAACCGTCTCTACTGTTCTAGAAGGATGTGAAATGTCCATTAGGAACCATTCTTTTCCTTTATCTCTACTTCCTTTCAAACTTACGGGTTTTGACATTGTGCTAGGCATGGACTGGTTATCCCATAACCAGGCCCAAATCATTTGCGGCAAGAGGCAAATAGTTTTAAAAACTCCGAGTGGTGAATCTCTTACCATTCGAGGAGATACGCAGTACGGGTTGCCCGAAGACGTATCTATGCTGAAAGCTTCAAGGTGTTTGAACAGAGGCTATGTAATTTACATGGCTCAGGTGATAATTGAAGAACCAAAGCCGAAGATCGAGGATCTTCCTGTCATTTCTGAATACCCCGAGGTTTTTCCTGAAGAACTACCTGGTTTGCCACCAGATAGACAAGTGGAGTTCAGAATTGACATCATTCCTGGAGCAGCTCCGATAGCAAGAGCACCTTACAGATTAGCGCCAACGGAAATGAAAGAACTGAGGACCCAGTTGGATGAACTGCTGGCGAAAGGTTTTATCAGACCTAGTTCATCCCCCTGGGGAGCTCCTGTCCTATTTGTAAAGAAGAAGGACGGATCGATGCGGTTGTGCATCGACTATAGAGAACTGAATAAATTTACCATAAAGAATAGATATCCTTTACCAAGGATCGATGATCTATTCGATCAGCTGCAAGGAGCGAGCTACTTCTCAAAGATCGACTTAAGGTCGGGTTATCATCAACTAAGGGTCAGAGATGAAGATGTACACAAGACTGCATTTAGGACTCGCTATGGTCATTACGAGTTCCTAGTGATGCCTTTTGGGCTCACAAATGCACCGGCTGCGTTCATGGATCTCATGAATCGCGTTTGCAAGCCATACTTGGACAAATTCGTCATAGTCTTCATCGACGATATCCTTATATATTCCAAGAATCAAGCTGACCACGAGAAACACCTCCGTTGCATTCTCGAATTACTACAGCGTGAGAAACTCTACGCCAAATTCTCGAAGTGTGAATTCTGGCTAAGAGAGGTCCAGTTTTTAGGACACGTTGTGAGTGAGCGTGGTATCCAAGTGGATCCCGCTAAGGTAGAGGCAGTCATGAACTGGCAAGAGCCAAAGACGCCTACCGAAATTCGTAGTTTCCTGGGATTAGCAGGATACTACCGGAGATTTATTGAAAATTTTTCAAGGATTGCTGCGCCCTTGACTTCCTTGACCAAGAAGAAAGAAAAGTACATTTGGGGCCCGAAGCAGCAAGAGTCCTTTGAAATACTGAAGCAAAAGCTGAGCAACGCACCTGTGTTGACATTACCTGAGGGTACAGATGAATTCGTAGTTTACTGCGATGCATCACACACAGGCATGGGGTGTGTTCTTATGCAGAAGGGCAAGGTGATTGCCTATGCTTCAAGGCAATTAAAGGTGCATGAAAAGAATTACACCACCCACGACTTGGAGTTGGGTGCCGTTGTATTTGCACTGAAGTTGTGGAGGCACTACCTTTATGGTATTAAATTTGTGATTTATTCTGATCACAAAAGCCTCCAGCACCTGTTCAACCAGAAGGAGTTGAACATGAGACAGCGCCGTTGGATGGAAACCCTGAATGATTATGACTGTGAAATCAGGTACCATCCCGGCAAGGCGAATGTAGTCGCCGATGCCTTGAGCAGGAAAGAAAGGGTAAAACCCATTCGAATCAATGCCAAGAGCATTGAGGTTAAGAATAATTTGATGGAAAGGATATTAGCTGCGCAGCATGAGGCTGTGTTGGAAGCTAATTATCCTAATGAAAAGCTGGGAGTAACTGAAGAGCAGTTGACTCTTAGCAAGGATGGAATTCTTAGACTGAACGGACGTATATGGGTTCCGATATATGGAGGACTACGAGATGTTGTTCTCCAGGAAGCTCATAGTTCCAAATACTCAGTCCATCCGGGTGCAGATAAAATGTACCAAGACTTAAAGGCAACTTATTGGTGGATAGGCTTGAAAAAGTCTGTAGCCGCCCATGTAGCAAAGTGCTTGACTTGTGCTCAGGTCAAAGCCGAGCACCAAAAGCCGTCTGGCTTGCTACAACAGCCTGAACTTCCCGATTGGAAGTGGGAATGCGTAACTATGGACTTCATAACCAAGTTACCCAAAACCAGGAAAGGAAACGATACAATATGGGTCATAGTTGATAGGCTGACTAAATCAGCTCATTTTCTACCCATCAAGGAGACGTATAGCTCCGATATGTTAGCCCAACTTTATGTTGATAAGATTGTAGCCTTACACGGCATACCTGTGTCTATTATCTCCGACAGGGATACTAGATACACATCTCATTTCTGGAAAAGTTTCCAGCAATCTTTGGGCACGCGTTTAAACTTTAGTACGGCTTACCATCCACAGACGGACGGTCAAAGTGAGCGTACTATCCAAACGCTAGAAGACATGCTACGTGCATGTGCAATCGATTTAGGCGGTAACTGGGATAAGAACCTACCCCTGATCGAATTCTCCTACAATAATAGCTACCACACCAGCATAAAGGCTGCGCCTTTTGAGGCATTATATGGTAGGAAATGTAGATCGCCTGTTTGTTGGGCGGAAGTAGGAGAGGTCCAACTATCGGGACCAGAGATTGTTTTCCAGACGACGGACAAGATTGTCCAGATCCGGGAACGTCTCAAGGCTGCCCGCGATAGGCAGAAGAGCTACGCTGATCCAAAGCGTAAGGATTTTCACTTCGAAGTGGGTGAAAAAGTATTACTTAAGGTGTCACCCTGGAAGGGGGTGATGCGTTTCGGCAAGAAGGGCAAGCTGAGTCCGAGATACATAGGGCCTTTTGAGGTCATTGAACGAGTCGGATCAGTTGCCTATAAACTAAACTTGCCTGAAGAGCTCAATGTAATTCACAATGTGTTCCACATCTGCAATCTCAAAAAGTGCTTCGCCGACGAGTCGTTGGTAATTCCACACACAGATGTGCATATAGATGAGAGCTTAAAGTTCATAGAAAAACCTTTGTCGATTGAAGATCGACAGGTGAAGAAGCTTCGCAGAAAGCACGTACCGATTGTAAAAGTCAAATGGGATGCTCGTAGAGGTCCTGAATATACGTGGGAAGTCGAAGCTACAATGAAAGAAAAATACCCCTATTTATTTGAGTAAATCTCGGGTCGAGATTTATTTTAAGGGGGTGAGGATGTAACACCTCGAATTTTTGTGTCCAATGATGTGTTAACACATGTCATTTGATTACACGTGGCATCCATAATAAATAAAGGACTAATTTTGACAAACCTTGAAAGTATGTAAATTCGAGGGTTATAAATGTCAACAAGGGTAAATATACTGTATAGTATCCCTAAATAATGCTTAAACCTTCAAACGAATAAATTAAAGATCGTACAAAGACAAAACGCGGAAGAAAGTGAGAGATTACAAACTACAGGGGTTAACTGTGTCAACATGTTTAATAATACCTCTGAGTGACCCTTTAACGTTCCAAAGACTTTGTAATGGTATTATACCCTCACTAAAATAATATATATGAATTTCGCGAAGTTTCGATATGAAACGAGAAAGTTACGATCGAATTCGTAGAAGAAGGGTTAAAAGCGTCAACAGTGAAAGTTAAGGCTTTCCAATATAATTAATAAATAAACCGGGGACTTAATAATGCGGGTAAATAACACGAGGCCCCTATCGGTAAATAACCGAGGGCCAAACCGCAAAGTTACCCCTTCAAAACCGAAAGGTCAGGTAAATCATTACGAAAGATTTCGTTATTAATTACCGGATTCTGATAATCATGACAAAAGATTTTAAAAATCTGAAAAACAGACTTCTCGCGACCCGCGTGAAGGTTAGGCTTAAGTGTAAGCGGGCCGCGAGCCTCCTAAATAACACGCCTGATATTTGAACTTTAGGCGACCCGCGTTAAAGTGCATGGGAACTCCCATGCGGGTCGCGTAAAGTGCCCAGATGCAGAAAGTTGTAGTTTCTTGCCTTTTGGAGCTTGTGAACGATCAAATCTTCAATTAATGAAGCATGGGCGCCCCCTACTCGACCCATACACCTTAGGGACACCTGCCCATGATCCATGATCAGTATAGGCCAATGTGGAATGATCTTGAGGTTCATTTTGCACTATAAATAGCAATGTTGTAGTTACAACATTCACACAACTCAAAACACAACTACTGATCATTCTAAGAAGCTCCAAGCATCTTTCTCTGCTCTATAAGCAAGAACACAACTTCTGTAAGTGATCCAACCCTTTGTGGTTTCACATTTCCTTAGTAAATGGCTAAGAACCAAACCGTCGTAACTACGGTTTGACTTTACAATAACTCAGTGATGGTTCAGTCTTATGACGAATCAAAAGTAGTTATAAGTTGGTATCAATGGAGGTAATAAACCCCTAAAAGGGTTCCCTCTGATCACCACTCTAACTATGTCAAATGTCGAGTCAAACACGCACTTAAAAAGTCAACAGAAAGCTATTTTAGCGATTTAAGCATAATCTGTAATGTACAAGTTATGGAACCTGTTTTGACAATCATAAAACATGATAATAAGTATATAAACCTGTTTGCGCTCGTTTGAATCGATCATTTACTATATAGAACCGGTTCGGAGCCGAAAGTCGCAAAAGTTTGACTTTTGCTTTGACTTCAGTTCTGACCCGTTTTAGTGAGGTATAAATATACCTTAGGACTCTCTTAGGACCAGGTCACATGTTGGTATAAACCTCTGTGGTCGGTTCATGAGTTATCCGAGTCTTTTGCGCAATTCCGTCATTCGCCTAAAAGTTGACCGTAACGGCCTTTAAAATTAAAACGAGTATTTCGGACACGTGAACGGACCAAAACCTTGCTTGTTAAATTATAAGCATGTCCTTAAAGTTTCACGTCAATCCGAGGTCTAGAATGAGAGTTATGCTAATTAGCGCAATTTTAAGAAAGTTTTGTAATTAACGGCGCAATTAGCATAACGCCCATCTAACCCAAGTTTTCGTCACCAAAAATTTTACTCACTGTGGTAAAATAATATTTTGGGAATTTTAAAGATTTTTAATAATTTTTACCTTGCTCATAACCTGCGGTTATGGCTACGGTTCGGTAAATACCGAATATGCCCTTTTTGGCCAAAACGGGAGTTCTACAAGGTCTTTTGACCCGATTCCAGTTGCCACTGGTTTTAAATAATAAATAAAGTATTTTAAGCTTTATAAGCTGTTCGGGAAACTCAGATTTCCTGTAGAACTCGAAAAGCCCTTTTAAAGTCTTTAAAATGACCGAAAAGCCCCTACGGGGCATAATATTAACTTAAACTCGTTACGGGCATTACGGAAGGTATCCTACTGATACCACAACCCATTTAAGGCATATTGACTTAGGAAATAAGCGTACGACTCTCATGGTTAACCGTTTCGCCTATTGTGCGCACGGTTCGGCCTATGAAACTAGTTTTCATACATTAGCCGATATGGGTCAAATTATATTATTTGAACCCCAAAATCCAGAGTATGAACTATAAACCCATATAAAACAAGTCACTGAACTTGTTGGGTCCAAATCATACTCCATTCTCGGTTTTCGCCTTTTCGTGCGAATTAACCATATCTATATATCGGAATCAACCGGTTTAAGCTACGGCTAATACAAGGACCGTTAGGATTCTAAGAGGTTAATTAAAACCTTCGTTCCAGATTAGGAGCCCCAGTAAAAGCTATCGGTGACTTGATCTAAATTAAGGATTTATACTTGCAAAGGTAAATACTTTAACTTATTTCCCCTATATGGGCTTGGGTTACGGTATATTAATACCGCTTGATTGAGCATTATATAATTCCATCGCTTAGGTGGTTAATTGATTAAATATGATCGGCTCATTTAAACAGTTTTGTTGCTTATAAGCCTTTGGGGGGTTTAATGACCGTTGTCCCGGATATCCTTGGCATCATTTTACGAAATGGCCACGACCATCGACATCCCGGTGTAGGCGTACACCCGGTATAAAGTGTCGACATTAAAATTAAAAGACGTAGCCGTTGGTTTTCATACTACGGTTTTACGCAAACGTGGTGTGTCTATAAATCTTTAACCCGGCACGACCCGGGCTACTGAACGCATAAAAGAACATGTAAAACGTTCACAAGATCATTATGAATTTTCCCAAGTTATAAAAGAGTTTGTGCCTTGTGCATTCAAATCAATTTTAATAAACATTTTCAAATGTGTCAGTTGAATGTATTTACCAGTGTAAACTGACGTATTTTCCCCAAAAAGATTAAGTGCAGGTACCTAAACGTAATTGGCTGGTATTAGCTCCCTAGCGTCGGGATAAGCCTCGCAAGCTTGATTGCAGTATCTGATGGAACAATACTTTATGATTATTTACGATCCACTGTGGATATATCCAACCCCTGTAATACATTTTGATATTACAATCAGAGGTTGAAATTTATATATTTATCTTATGCTTCCGCTGTGCATTATATAATTGTGTGGTTTGACTATATTGTTGCCAACATCGTCACGGTAATCCCCCACCGGGCCCACCGGTGAGACACGTGGAAATCGGGGTGTGACAACATAGGTTAACACAGTACGAACATGTTAATATCATGGTAAACACATAACAGTCAAGCAATGTATTCAACTTGTGCGAGTAAAATAGCCCAATAGTAATCGGCCCAACATTTTGTGCGACCCACAACATGTTGTGCGACCCAACCAAACCCGGCCCAACTATAATTAAGCCCAACAATTAGCGGCCCAACCTATTGTGCGATCCGCACGACTTGTGCGATCCACAATGGGTTGTGCGATCGGCCTTGCATCCGGCCCAATAACATAATAATTCAATAACATATCAGCCCAATATAACAGATCAACCATTATCTAACATAACTACGGCCCGATTAAATAACCTCAGGCCTTGTGCGATCCTACCGGATTGTGCGACAGTGATTTGGGCCACTCAGTCCAACAACATGAGTGATCCAACAATACAACGTCCCAATTAAGCAACACGTGAGTAGCTTGTGCGACCAGACGGGTTGTGCGACTGGGGACCGCTTGTACGACTGGCCCTGGTGTGATCGGATCAGGTCTTGTACGACCCGATCTTGTGCAACTAAACTGTTTGTGCGAATGGGCCCCTTGTGCGACTAGGCTCCTTGTGCGAGTGACTAGTCTTGTGCGCTCAGAAGGTCTTGTGCGATCAGTTCAATCATTCCAATAATCAAGCAATTCGGTTACAATTAGTTTATCAGTTTCCTAATTTACCTCACCAATCAATCACAATTAACATTTTCTACCTTATTCAATATCCGATCAAACAAGGGTTTTTACCAAAATTTCATATGAACCCTAGTAAACATCAAAGCATGAATAAGAACATAACGTTAATTACATTAACAGGCTCATGATCAGGATTAGTAGCATTCAGCCTAACAATTTCATGACAAGAAATCACCCGACTATAACCTCATGGCAGTTGATTAACATGTACCCGGTTCTTGATCATCATTTACATCACCCGATTACCAAACCCTTATTGATCTAACTACTCTACACATGTGGGCCAATTATATGAGCATCAAACCTTAACAATTACATTATAATAAATCACATATCATCACCGAAACATTATGTAAACACATGCGACCACACATCATCTACACATAAATACAACAGAAATCATGAAATAACTAGCAATACACTAACCGAATAAGAGGGGATGAAATCAAAGAAGCTTCGAAGGATGGGAAGGCCGCCGGCTTCGAGAGAGGTATGAGAGAGAGCTTAGGGTTTGTAGCTTGTGTGTGTGGTAATGTTTTGCAAGTTGTGAGAATGTTACAAACATTCTAAGGGTAAATCGGCTAGGGGAAGTGGGCCGAACCCACTTGGGCTGCCCTAAGGGTCCGCGTACAAGGATAAGCCCAAATGGCTTGTGCGCTCAAGGAATGGTTGTGCGGTTTGGGCTCGATTAGCATACATACACATATTTACGCAATGCACATAACAACTCACGTTCATTAACTAAGATTCACATAATCACGTATTATAGTGTCATAACATTCAATAATTAAATCAAGTTCACAAACGTTACAGACAATACAAGGACGGGTTTGAAATACGAGTTGTCACATTATCCCCAACTAAGAAGAAATTTCGTCCCGAAATTTGGTATGCACTCACTGAGGAAGCTAGGTAAGTTGTATTGTTCACTGGTTTTCCTGGGGTGTCACATCATCCCCCCGTTGATCTGGAATTTCGTCCCGAAATTCCGCAGTAGTAGCTTCAGCCTCAGTGGTGGTTGCATTGGTTCCGAATAACTGGGGGTACTTTTCTGTCATCCTGTCTTCGCGTTCCCAGGTGTACTCTGGGCCACGTTTGGAGTTCCAACGAACTCGAACAAGAGGGATTCTCTTGTGTTTGAGGACCTTAACATCCCGGTCCGTGATTTCTACAGGTTCCTCGACGAACTGCAACCGCTCGTCGATAGTGAGTTCCTTAAAAGGAACGATGAGGGTCTCATCTGATAGGCACTTCTTCAGATTCGACACGTGGAAGACATTGTGAACTGCTCCGAGTTCAGCTGGTAGGTTTAGCTTGTAGGCCACTTTGCCTATTTTCTCCGTGATCTCGAACGGTCCGACATACCGCGGATTGAGTTTGCCCCGTTTGCCAAAACGAACTACACCCTTCCAGGGTGAGACTTTAAGTAAAACTCGGTCCCCGACCTGAAATTCCAATGGCTTTCTACGCTTATCCGCGTAGGCTTTCTGACGGTCGCGTGCTGCCGCCATGCGTTGTCGTATCTGTGCTATCTTTTCTGTGGTGTCCACTACAATCTCTGGACCCGTAATCTGACTATCCCCCACCTCTGCCCAACAGAGAGGTGACCGGCATTTACGCCCGTACAATGCCTCGAATGGAGCGGCTTGTATGCTGGTGTGATAACTGTTATTGTACGAGAACTCCACCAAAGGAAGGTGCTTTTCCCAGCCGTTGCCGAAATCTATAACGCATGCCCTAAGCATGTCTTCAAGAGTTTGGATTGTTCGCTCAGACTGCCCATCCGTCTGAGGATGATATGCTGTGCTCATGTCTAACCGTGAGCCGAAAGATTTGTGCATCGCTTGCCATAGTTCTGATGTGAATCGTGCATCCCGATCCGAAATGATTGAAGTGGGCACTCCGTGCCTCGAAACAACTTCTTTGAGATAGATGTCTGCGAGAGTGGAGAACTTATCCGTTTCCTTTATAGCCAGGAAGTGTGCAGACTTGGTGAGTCGATCCACGATCACCCATATGGTATCATTCCCCCACTGGGATCTAGGTAGGCCTGTAACGAAATCCATGGAAATTTCTTCCCATTTCCATTGCGGTATCGTGGGTTGTTGAAGTAGGCCCGCTGGTTTCTGGTATTCAACCTTGACTCTCGCACAGGTCAAGCACTTGCCAACGTAAGTAGCAATGTGGGCCTTCATACTAGGCCACCAATAAGTAGTTCTGATGTCGTGGTACATTTTGTCTGATCCTGGATGTACCGAGTAGCGAGACTTGTGAGCTTCATCCATTACCAGCTCGCGTAGACCGCCATAAAGTGGGACCCAAATACGCCCCGTTACATAGTAGGCGCCGTCTGCCTTCTGTTCTAATCGTTGCCTTGAGCCGCGTAGGGCTTCAGCCCTGACGTTTTCTGGTTTCAATGCTTCTACCTGAGCATCTCGTATCTGAGTAGGGAGGCTAGACTGAATCGTAAGCTGTAGCGCTCGCACGCGCTTAGGTAAAGTATCTTTCCGACTGAGAGTGTCAGCCACAGCATTGGCTTTGCCTGGATGGTACTTGATGGCGCATTCGAAATCGTTAAGTAGTTCAACCCATCGTCGTTGACGCATGTTCAATTCCTTCTGCCTGAAGATATGCTCGAGACTCCTGTGATCGGTGTATATCGTGCACCTGGTACCGTACAGGTAGTGTCGCCATATCTTAAGCGCGAAAACAACAGCTCCCAGCTCTAAATCGTGCGTCGTGTAGTTCCGTTCATGAATCTTAAGTTGGCGTGACGCGTAAGCAATAACCTTGTCGCGCTGTATTAACATACATCCCAAACCCTGGATGGATGCATCACAGTATACTACAAAATCGTTCGTGCCCTCTGGCAATGAGAGGATAGGTGCACTGCAAAGTCTATCCTTTAAGTGCTAAAAAGCAGTTTCCTGCGTGTTGCCCCAACGGTAGGTGACACCCTTCTGTGTCAGTAGTGTAAGCGGCTGAGCAATCTTCGAGAAATCCTTGATAAACCGTCTGTAGTACCCCGCCAAACCCAAAAATTGGCGTATTTCTGTTGGTGTACGTGGTGCAGGCCAGTTTCTGATCGAGTCTACCTTGGATGGATCAACATGGATCCCATCCTTGTTCACTATGTGGCCTAGAAAGTGGACTTCACGAAGCCAGAAGTCGCATTTCGAGAACTTAGCGTACAGCTGTTCCTTCCGTAGGAGTTCCAAAATAAGGCGTAGGTGCTGTTCGTGTTCCTCCTGACTCTTGGAGTAGATCAGAATGTCGTCGATGAAGACAATGACGAACTTGTCAAGATAGGGTTTGCATACCATGTTCATAAGGTCCATAAATACGGCAGGTGCGTTCGTTAACCCGAACGGCATGACAAGAAACTCGTAGTGACCGTAACGAGTTCTGAATGCGGTTTTGGAGACGTCCTCCTCTCGGACTCTCAGCTGATGGTAACCAGACCTCAAGTCTATCTTCGAATAGTAACACGACCCTTGCAATTGGTCGAATAAGTCATCTATGCGTGGAAGAGGATAACGGTTCTTCACCGTTACCTTGTTCAATTCACGGTAGTCGATGCACATCCTGAACGTACCGTCTTTCTTTTTCGCGAAAAGTACTGGAGCTCCCCATGGCGAAGAGCTTGGACGAATGAGGCCCTTGTCCAAGAGCTCTTGTAGCTGCTTTGACAGTTCCTCCAATTCTGATGGAGCTAAACGATATGGTGCGCGAGCTATGGGTGCTGCTCCTGGAGCGAGCTCGATTTGAAATTCGACCTGACGGTGAGGCGGTAATCCAGGTAAATCTTCAGGAAACACCTGAGGGTAGTCGCGTACAACTGGAATATCCTCCAGTTTCTTTTCCTTCACTGATGCATCTGAAACGAGTGCCAAGATTGCGGTGTGACCCTTCCGCAGACATTTCTGAGCCTTCAAGAAAGAGATGATACCAACCACAGCACCACTCTTGTCGCCTTGAACTTCGAGAGGTTCTTGACCAGAACGGAGAATTCGAACAATCTTTTCTTTGCATAGGATTTCTGCTTGCTGTTGCTGCTGGAGATTCTGATTTGCAGGCCGTGGGCTCCTGAATCCTTAGCTTCATGGTCCATCTTGAGACACCTCTGGCAACGTCCCTCGTTGCACTAACCATCGTGGTGTCTGTTGCATTAGTTACACATTGGGTGAATTCCCCGATATCCACCCTGCCCCTAACCACCAGAGGTTGGCTGACTCGGCTCTGGTGATTACTATTCTTGCGCTGCTGTAGTGCTTGAGACTGAACGGTAGCGGAACCCTTACTGGAATACCCATCCCATTTCCGCTTGTTGTTACTAGTAGTAGCGGGAGTAGCAGAAGTGATAGCGGTAGTAATAGCGCTGATACAACTAGGCAGCTTGTTCTGTTCCACTGCTTGATTCGCGAGGTGATGAGCAAGACGCTGAATGTCTTGGTTATTGTCGAGGTTAGCCGATGCAGCATGGCTCTGAACCTCTGAGGCTAGACCCTTGAGGTACAATTCGATACGCTTGCTTGGAGGGTCCACCATGGTTGGACACAGGATGGCCAGTTCGTTTGACCGTTTCGTATGAGCTTCAATTTCTGACCCCGTCATTTTCAAATGGTGAAGCTCCACTCCCAACTTGTGGATGCCATCACGCGTGCAGTATTCCCTTTGTAATGCGTTCTTTGAATTCGTTCCAGGGGGTGGCGTTAGCAGCTGCCAACCCTAGTATCTGTACTTGCGTGTTCCACCAGGTTAGCGGTATTCCTTCCAAAGTACCAGTGGCGTACTTGACCCTGCGAGCCTCAGGGCATTCACACATCTCGAATACTGACTCGAGCTTCCCAAACCAATGGAGTAGTCCCACTGCTCCTTCTGTGCCACTGATTGTGCTTGGACGACAGTCCATGAAGTTCTTGAGTGTGCAAACAGGTTGCTGTGCGTTCTGACCCGTTGCGCGAGGAAGATAGGTCAAGGTTAAGCGCGAGAGTTGAGTCACGAGAGTAGGATCTAACATCCTAGGACAGGTTTGGAATAATAGGTTATACCTCCTGCTTGTGCGGCTGCAAGCGCCGCAGCAACTTGTTCGTTAATGAGAGCCGTCAACTGGGCTTGAGTCATGTTCACACGTCCGGACATGATCTTTATAGTAAAGGCAGTGTAAGTGAGAATGGTTCGCGAGTAGGGCGATGACAGAAAAGCGTAAGCACGTAGGTATTCTCAGGCAATAGTGTCATGTGTATCTATGCATACTACGAGCAAAGTTCTATGTAATTCTAGCAAACAGGCAATAAACATAGACCTTATTACCTAGGATGTCGAGTCTTGCACGTGGAGCGAAGCGTCGTTGTGGATCGTTGAGAGCACTGTTCTGGTTATAGTCTGGTTTTAACAAAAACGTTTTCCCCATATTAAAACCAAGTTCTCTAAAACCAATGGCTCTGATACCAATCTGTCACACCCCCAAAATCCACACGCGGAGTACCACCGCTTGGAGGCGTGACATGACCAGGATCAAGCCACCAATCATATTGAACATGTAATTAAGTAGTAATAAAATCCATCAATATGAAAGGTGTTCATCAAAAACCACTGTGAATAAGGGTAGCGGAAGCATTAAAGTAAAAACCCAATCATAAGTATAAATGTTTGAACGTATTAAGTGTTTATCAATCCATTGCCCACAACGACCTGCTCCTCCTTGTGCAAGCTCCATAATGCACCTAAGGTCCTGCAAGGCATGCAGCAGAGAGTCAACAACTAGTTGAGCGAGTTCACAGAAAGTAAGTTCATAACAGTAATGCGTAAGTTCCTCTAGTGGGGGCTTCCCATGCAAGTATATACTACTGGTGGGGGATTCCCACATTTATCCTTAATAATGGGGACTTCCCATTATGGTACTTACTAGACTATTTGCAACCATGTGTTCTTATTAAACCGAGAACAGGAATACGTACAAGGTCACGCAGGATTTACGTGAGTGCCCTTCCCCGAGGACAGTGGTACGTGTGGGGTTTACGCAGGATTTACGTAAGTGTCCTTCCGAACCGGAAGACAGTAGTGGGTATTAGGTTACGCAGGATTTACGTAAGTGTCCTCCCGACCCGGGAGACAATGGTAGATACTAGTTTACGCAGGTTTTACGTAAGTGTCCTGACTATCCTGAGGACGATGGTCTATAGTCTAGTGATTGCGTAAGTACGAGTAATTCATTCCATGTCAAACATTCCAACCCAATTCCCAACCCGGGAATCCCATGCCTTGGCTGTGTGAACTCACCTTGGTTTGCTCGGCAGATACACAAAAAGGTTCCTCGAACTAAAGTGGTCAATCTCGTCCTAACAGGGTTACCACACAAGTCAGGTCTTGACTTAGATAATACACGTTTGTTTCACATAGGTTAACACAGTACGAACATGTTAATATCATGGTAAACACATAACAGTCAAGCAATGTATTCAACTTGTGCGAGTAAAATAGCCCAATAGTAATCGGCCCAACATGTTGTGCGACCCACAACATGTTGTGCGACCCAACCAAACCCGGCCCAACTATAATTAAGCCCAACAATTAGCGGCCCAACCTATTGTGCGATCCGCACGACTTATGCGATCCACAATGGGTTGTGCGATCGGCCTTGCATCCGGCCCAATAACATAATAATTCAATAACATATCAGCCCAATATAACAGATCAACCATTATCTAACATAACTACGGCCCGATTAAATAACCTCAGGCCTTGTGCGATCCTACCGGATTGTGCGACAGTGATTTGGGCCACTCAGTCCAACAACATGAGTGATCCAACAATACAACGGCCCAATTAAGCAACACGTGAGTAGCTTGTGCGACCAGACGGGTTGTGCGACTGGGGACCGCTTGTACGACTGGCCCTGGTGTGATCGGATCAGGTCTTGTACGACCCGATCTTGTGCAACTAAACTGTTTGTGCGAATGGGCCCCTTGTGCGACTAGGCTCCTTGTGCGAGTGACTAGTCTTGTGCGCTCAGAAGGTCTTGTGCGATCAGTTCAATCACTCAAATAATCAAGCAATTCGGTTACAATATGTTTATCAGTTTCCCAATTTACCTCATCAATCAATCACAATTAACATTTTCTACCTTATTCAATATCCGATCAAATAAGGGTTTTTACCAAAATTTCATATGAACCCTAGTAAACATCAAAGCATGAATAAGAACATAACGTTAATTACATTAACAGGCTCATGATCAGGATTAGTAGCATTCAGCCTAACAATTTCATGACAAGAAATCACCCGACTATAACCTCATGGCAGTTGATTAACATGTACCCGGTTCTTGATCATCATTTACATCACCCGATAACCAAACCCTTATTGATCTAACTACTCTACACATGTGGGCCAATTATATGAGCATCAAACCTTAACAATTACATTATAATAAATCACATATCATCACCGAAACATTATGTAAACACATGCGACCACACATCATCTACACACAAATACAACAGAAATCATGAAATAACTAGCAATACACTAACCGAATAAGAGGGGATGAAATCAAAGAAGCTTCGAAGGATGGGAAGGCCGCCGGCTTTGAGAGAGGTATGAGAGAGAGCTTAGGGTTTGTAGCTTGTGTGTGTGGTAATGTTTTGCAAGTTGTGAGAATGTTACAAACATTCTAAGGGTAAATCGGCTAGGGGAAGTGGGCCGAACCCACTTGGGCTGCCCTAAGGGTCCGCGTACAAGGATAAGCCCAAATGGCTTGTGCGCTCAAGGAATGGTTGTGCGGTTTGGGCTCGATTAGCATACATACACATATTTACGCAATGCACATAACAACTCACGTTCATTAACTAAGATTCACATAATCACGTATTATAGTGTCATAACATTCAATAATTAAATCAAGTTCACAAACGTTACAGACAATACAAGGACGGGTTTGAAATACGAGTTGTCACACAACTTTTCCAACTTTCTTCATAAAATTTTCAGCACGCAACGGTGGAAAATTTTCATCGTTCATAGTTGGAACTTTTCTTTCAACCTTCTTCTCAACACATGGCTCCTCTGATTTTGTGGAATCAGATTCATCACCAGAACTATTACCTGAACCTTTCACAACCCATTTTTGATTTTGCACATTATTTTTTCTTCTTGAAGCACTCTTTGAACATTCTCCTTTCTCAAAAGTTGAATTTTCAAAGCCAATAAACTTCCGGGTTTTCAGTTCAGTGTTCTCAACAACTTTCTCTTTCATTTTACCAGAGACTTCCTGTTTTGGTTTGAATGTCTTCAGACAATCCTCTGCAACATGACCAACAGTTTTACACTGAAAACAGGTTCTCTTTTCAATCTTCTTTGGAACATCATTCTTTTTCAACTCTTCTTGCTTCTTGGCAAGGAATTCCTGATTTGTCTGCCTTCTGAATGATTGTTCTTTCTCAGCTTCTGTTGTCTTCCCTGAAACAAACATAGTTTTTGGTTTATACATTTTTTCATTTTTATAGTTTTTCGGTGGAACAAAACCAAGACCTTTCTTTTTGAAATTACGATTATGGTTTGGTTTCTTTTGGAAACTATAACCACAATTGTAACCCATTTTCTTGTTAATTCTTTGTTGATCTCTTGAAGTGTATTGTTTAGGTTTTCCAGAAAGATTTAAATCTTTTATTTCAGAAATATTAATTTCTGTTATTTTGAAAACCTTTTGAATCATTTTAAATCTGACACTTCTTATTGGAAAAGCATCATCAGAATATAATTTGTCAGAATCTTTCAAAGTGTATGCTACTTTGAATGATTCATTATTCAAATTAGATTTTGACATCAAAAATTCTTTATCATAAACCCGTTTGTCCTTTTTGAATGTTGGCTTTGACGCATTGGACCCTGACTTTGACTCGGGTTTGGACTCCATGTTTGACTCCTCACTGTCATCTTTATCTAACACCTGATCGACCACACTTTTTATCAACTTTGACTCATGATCAGTGTCGTATGACGTGTATGTGACATCAATATTTTCTGGCAAGTTATCCGACGGCCCAGACTCCCATTGTAAATTTATTGCCTTTTCGACTCTCTCTGAATTTAGATTTCGAGGTGAATATCCATTTTCGACCGGGGGCGGACATCTATTGTAGACCACACTTGATTTCTTACCAGAAGTCTTCACCTTTTCTTCGTCTTTTGTCACAGATTTCTTTTCTTCGGACGTCTTCACTTCTTCAAACGTCTTCAAATTCTCCACAACCGGATAAATCCTGTCAACAACAAAAGTAGAACATGAGTAACTTTCCAATAACTTTTTAACTTTCTCAGTTTCTATCTTTTGGGTTGCTAACTCCAACTCCAGATCAGCACATTTCTTTATATGAAAATTAGCATCATCAAGCTGTCTCAGGTACGCTATCTTCAGTGTATTCATTGCCACAGCTTGTTCACCACTCGAATCAATATACTTGTTGATTTCTCTGTTCATTGTATCATAGGATTCTTTCAATCTGTTTATATTATGCAGCAATTCATTGTTCTGCTTGATTAAAGAATCACAATTCATGCACTTTTCAGGAACTTTGACAAATTCAGCATCAACTTTTACTTCAAATTCAGGAACTTCTTTGACTTTTCTGTCTGGTTGGAAAAATTCAGCTCTTCCTTTTCTCTCAGCTTCAGCTTCAGCTTTTAATCTCTCTTCCTCTTCTTCCTCTTCTTCAAGCCTTCGTCGTCTTGCTTCAGCAGCTTCCATGACTTTCCTGCTTCTTTCTGCACATTTCAAATCATAGGCATTAGCAAAGAAAGCATTAACATGTAAAGTGTTTTTGGACATCTCTTTGGCCATGAGATCTTTATCTAGGCAAAAATCATCCCAACAGAAACCTTCAGCCAACTTTTCATCTTCTTGTTCTGCCAAACACACTTTGCTGTTTGTTGGAATATATTTATCCCATTTTCATATTTGCTTAGACATGCTCTTTTTGACCCGTCAATCACATCTCTCCCATGTGCAGTTTGTGCCTGATGCTGTGCTGGTGGTGTGGCTTGATGATAAATTGCCTTTTTGTGATAATCGTTGTTTCGGAAAGGATTTTGGGCTCTAGTAGCTTCACGATTTTTGCACTCCCTCTTGAAATGCCCCTTTTCCCTGCAACGAAAACACGTAACTTTAGATTTATCAAAACCTAAATTTGAAACATTTGCATCACGGAAATCATCTCTTCCCGTAATTTGTTTAAACTTTTCAGCTAGTCGCATCACACTAGCCATGCACCATTTAATGTCCATCAATTCCATTTCCTCAGCATCAATTTGATCGTAATCCTCTTTCGTGAGCATTGGATTACCGGTCTTTCCAGCCACAAAACTACTATAAGACCCAAGAACCATTCCTAACAAAGACATTTGATTTTTAGCAATCTCTTCAGTGTAATCTTGATCATTTTCAATACTAAGAACAATATTGCACTGAAGTTTTCTTCCATTCTTTGTTACAGAAATGTTTGGATCGAATGATGAAAATCTTGAGCTGCTAGATCCCTGGGAAGATTTCTTTTCAGAAGAATCTTTAACACTAAAAGCAGTTTCGATTTTCGGAGAATGATTTGTTGATCCAGTAGCACCACTCTTGTAGTATAAACTGATATCCTGTTCTCCATTATAATTCTTCATCCTGGCAATCTTCCTCTGCTCCATCTCTTGAGCTTCCAGGTGTTTGATGAAATCTCCCAATGTCATATTCTTGTAATCTTTTCTGTTGGATCTCAGCATCATCAGAAACGTTCCCATGTTTCATGTGGTAGCGCATCTGCAAGTTTTTCAAACAATTCATCAGTATCTTTCTTAATTCCAAGTTTTGACATGTTTCTCACCAAGTTACAATATCTATCAATTATCTGCTTGGTGTTTTCAGATTTCAAACCACGGAATAAGTCAAATTCTTTCTTCATAAGAGACATTTTATTTTTGAGCATATCATCACTCCCAACAAACTTTGCTTCCAATTCTGTCCAAATTGAATACGCAGTTCCGTCATGTTGAAGCAAAATCAGAATATCTTCTTTTATCGCTTGCTGAAGCAGACTCACCATGAGTTTCTCATCTCGATATTTCTTTTTGTCCTCAGTACTCATTTCTCGAATTGGTAACTCTTTGTTGTTTCTTGTGAGTCTTTCATATGGCTCTTCAGTGTGTTCCCACGCATCTAAATGATAAGCCTCGACCCAGTTTCCACATCGTTCAGACCACACGTTATAATCATCAATATCCATGAGTTTAGGCAGTTTCTGAGACGTTCCGGTTTCATTGTCAATCAAAGCATTCTGATTAATTGAGATCGGGCTAGCGAAGGCGTTATAGAACTCAGTGTCCATTGTTCAATTGTCCAAAGTTCACAAATTTCCAAGTTAAGGCAAAAATGACCCTTGAAGCGAAACTGTCACAATAAGCAGAACCTCTGAGTTGTCAGAAAAATGGAACTACAACTTGTTCAAATAAGCGAAACTTCAAGTGTTCAAATAAGCGAACCACACAATTATTCACACAAGCGGAACCTCCAAGTGTCACAATAAGCGGAACCTTTAAGTGTTCTTGAAGCGGAACCTTTTAGTGTCTTACAAGCGGAACTATCAAGCACTTTGGAGCGGAACCTCAGAAATTGTCCAAATAAGCGAAACTAGCTTGTTCAGATAAGCGGAACTAGGTGATGTTTGAAGCGAAACCACCTGTACCTTGAAGCGAAACTAACTGCTGAGCTGACACTGAAGCGAAACTGACTTGTTTCTTGAAGCGGAACTACCTTGTTCATTAAAGCGGAACCTATTCACGAGCAGTTTTGACCCATTTTTAAAGCGAATTTTAACATCAAACTTTCCAGGGTTTGTCTATATCCTATTATGCACAATCCATGAGATTTTGAGCTTGTTTTACCGTGAAAAATTTTTGAAATTTTGAAGAAAGTGTAGAAAAATAGATGAAATGCAGCTAAAATAGCAAGAACTCCTCCTCCTGAGCTCTGATACCACTTGTAGGATCGCGTCCGGCCCTGTTTGAGTCGATCAGAAGAATTCCTATCCAAATCAAGAGGCGGAAACTAATGATTTGGTGCTATTTCAGTTGGATTCACTTTAATATTGCTGTTGTATTGATCAATAACATGAGTACACGTTCTGACAGCACTTCGGCAGCACTTCGTGGCTCACCGGAAGAAAACACCTATATCTAAGTGTTATGTTCCGCTTGAACAGCCCCCTATATATAGATGAGTAGGTTTCACTTATACGTACATGTACGTATAAGCGGAACTACTTCATTTACCACATAAGCGGAACTATTCAAATGACATACAAGTGAAACCTAGACACTGACACATAAACGAAACCTATTCAATCACATGTTTCTAGGATTTCGTGCCATGTCTAACCTATACAACTCTAAGACTCGATGTAAGACGTAGTCGACAGACGTAGTGCACCAACAAGTTTCAAGTTGGTGATATGGTGTTGAGGAAAGCATTTCAAAATACTACAAATCCTGCTGATGGCAAGTTAGCACCAAAGTGGGAAGGCCCTTATCTTATTGAAGCTGAGGCAGGAAAGGGGGCATATCGATTATTAACATTGGAAGGTGATTTGCTACCAAGAGCTTGGAATGCTATCCATTTAAAGAGATATTTCATGTAAGAAGGATTTAGGATCCTTGGTTGTCTTCATATCTGATATCCATGAAGGATCCTCAGAGGATAGATGATCCTCATTCTGGTAATGATCTGATTCTAATTTATCTAATCCTTTAATTTATTTTGTTACAAGGAGAAGGATCCTGGATCCTTTTTTTCACTAAGTTCTGAGTTTTGCAGAAGATTGATGTATCCTTGACAAAGGATCAAGTATCCATAGAAGTCTCCTAAGTTTTTTAGGTTTATCCCCAGTTTTTTGGGTTTATCCCCAGCTTTTGGGCTTGTCCCCAGTTTAAGGTATCTACTACCTTCGCTAGTAGCGCATGATGATACTAGTGCAGTTAAAGGCAATGGGACCAGTACCCGCTTTAGAGGCTGACAATTTCATTGTACTGTCTGTATTCAGGATGCTAAGTACAATAGTAGACATACCATACATCCGTTCCTAAGGTTTCTAATGTTTTCACGTTAGCTAAGGTTTTGGCATTTTCATGTCACTAAGTTTGGATATTCGCCAGTGAGGGCCATACTCCAGTTTACACAAAATCCTTTGGGCTTGTCCCTAGTTTTTTGGGCTTGTTCCCAGGTTTTTGGGCTTGTCCCCAATTTATTGGGCTAGTCCCCAGATTGTTGGGCTTGTCCCCAGATACTAACTCTTCTTTTTACAATTGGCTTAGTCCCAAGTTATGTCTCATTTCAGGTTTCTAAAGCTAAACAGTTAAGGATCCTGGATCCTAACTTTTCACAAGGGTTTGTCTTATAACTGTCACAATAGTATGCATTAAGGATATAGGATCCTAACTTGGATTCTCTGGTATGACCTTTATATACTTTAACTTTATTCTTGGTTTATTTATGTTACCTTTATTCTTTGATAACAGGATATATGATCCTAAAATTGTCTAACTTTTTGAACTTTTCAATTATAGGATATTTGATCCTTGATTATATCTTAAACTCTTTGACTTAAACTAATTTCTATACTTACATTATTAACTTGTAAATTCAAAGAAATTGTACAATAACAATCGAAAGGTGAATATATACAGAATAAACAACACTGGATAGCCAAAAGATTAAAGTTTTATTTATTTATCAAAAGTTAAACCCTTCAAAGGTTGTCAAAATTACTTACCCCAAGCATCTACCAGCAATACGTGGCCCGTCCGCTGGGGTAGGTAAAGGGTGTCCATACTAAAAGTTCAATAAGCGCAGGAAATTAAAGGCGAGGGGCACCAAAGGCTTCATCCTCCACAAACAGAAGGACCCATCCACCTTTGTTACACCCCTATTGTTCGAAGGATCAGTGATCCTTAACCCTAATACTGTTGTTCGCCATACAAACCATTGTTTAAAAACATCAACAACCAAAAAAAACATTAAACCATAAAAAATGGGCTCCGGCCGCGTCTAGATAAATCCATCATCGCCCATTGTTGAAGCCTACACCTTCGTTGCATCATCATTACCACCAGCTGCTCCTTCCACTTGATCCTTCTGCCCACTGCTACCAGCCTCAATTGCCAAGACCTCCTCAGCTTCCTCTTCATCATCCAGCTCCGCCAGCTTCTGCTTCCAAGCCTCCTGATTCCAGGCAGACCGGTCAAAAGAAGGATCCTCAGCCTCCTTTGTCATCTGAAGCTTGATCTTGAGCATGGCGATTGTAGCAGAGAGCTTTACCCTTTACATCACCTCCTCCTTCTCCTGTTGAGCCGTAATTTGGGCCAGGACCAGCTCCCTCTTCACCAGGTTGATCTCATTCTCAAAGGAGGAAATTTTCTTGTCTTTGGCCAGGAACATCTTCTGGAAATCCAGGTGCTTTTGCTCGGCCTCTTCAAGATTGTGATCCAGGAGCATTTGGATCTCAGCAAATTTCTGCAAAAAAGAAGTACATGTCAGGATCCGTTATCCTCAAAAAGGGTAGATCAGACTTAAGGATCCGGGATCCTTACCTCAGAGACGTACTCCTCGAACTGGTGATGGATGAGAGGGAGGCCTTCAAGGGGTTCAGAGGCTTTTCTTTTCTTGGCACCCTTGCCCCGTGTGCTCATGCCTTTAGGGTTCGGTACGCTGGGACTGGCAGCTAGTTGTTTCTTGATGGACTTGGAGGAAGCAAATGCGTCAAGGTCACTGACACTGAATCTGGAAGCTGATTTTGAGGATTTTCCAGCGCCTACAAATGCAAAACACAGATAAGTATTCTTATTTTACTTTTATTTAAATATTTATTTATACACGGATTTGAATACTTATGATGCGTGTGAAGTGTTATATATATTAGGTGTATATTTTAAGCCATTTTTACACTTTTTAGCCAAGTTTTAAATTTATAAACACGATATTCACTAACACTAAACACACATATGGGCAAGTGCACCCATCGTGGACGTAGTATAGTGTTGGTAAGATACCGAGGTCGTCCAAGGACACAAGAGCTTTTAGTACCGGTTTATCCTCAACGTCTAATCAAATCAAAATGTTAGAAAAAAGGTTTTTAAACTAGAAAAATAACACTAACTAAAATGCTGAAAAGTAAAATAAAAGTAAAAACAGATAGACAAGATGAATCACTTGGATCCGACTCGTGTGTAGTGTAACCTTTGATTATTTTCGCACTTTTGCACTTGTTTAAGAGATTATCTTAGTTATTGTAGTAGGCCCCTCTTTTGAAGGCGACGTTACCCTCAACCAGTAGTTTGAGTCAGCAAGGATACAATCCTAAAGGGTCGGATTATTGAAAGATAATTAATTAAGTTATTAATGCATAATGTGGTAGGCCCCTCTTTTGAAGGCGACGTTACCCTCGGCTAAGTAGTCTGAGTCAGCAAGGATACAGTCCTAAGTAGCCGGGTTAAAGTTTTAATAGTAGTTTAACTTATGAGGGGATCAAAGAGTTTAGACCCCCGCCATCCAATACCGTTGGGTATTGAAGGAGGTCCTACTAAATTTGACCCAGGTCCTTTGCAGGATCTATACACTGAACAATGGCAAGACTCTTACCAAACCGTTCCCTTAACCCCCGACCAGGTAGCCAACATACCTTCATATAGACCGTGGAGATATGAATGGTGAAAATCTTTTATTTTATATAGACAGTAAAATAATGCCAAGACACCACGGACAAACGATAAGGAAGAATCACCTTCAACATAAGAAACTAGTAATTAAAGTCATTAATACAAAACCAATTAAAAAGTGCAAAATATTAAAAATAAAAAGTATTACACTAAACACTTGTCTTCACCAAGTGATGTAAGAGACTTAGGCAAACATGGCCTTTGATTTTCAAGAACTCTTACGATCAATCTTGGATCCCAAGACGACTCACACACTCTATGATGGACAATGGATGATGGTGGTGGATGATGGTGTTGTGATGGTGGTGGGTGGTGGGTGAAGTGTGAGAGAGGTGGTGTGCCAAGGGATGAGTTGCAAGAGCTCCAAGCACTCCTATTTATAGGCTGAACAGAAGCTCGGCACGGCCCCATGTCCGCTGGACACGGCCCCGTGTCCATCCTCCTCTCTTTCTTCATTAAATGCAGTTTGTCTGCATTAGTTGACCACGCCCCCGTGTCCGCTGAGCACGACCCCGTGTGCAGAAGCATATCTGTACTATCAAGATTTGCCCGGATTCCGCGAATCTTATAGTTGACCACGGCACCGTGTCCGCTGAGCACGGCCCCGTGGTGGGCGATGGAAGCTTCTACCACTTTGTATTTTCTGCTGACACTTGGGCACGCCCCCGTGCTCACTGAGCACGGGGCGTGTTCAGTCTTTTGTCTTCTTGTTTTGCTTGGGAAGATGCTGTCGGGAGGTCGGGCATGCCACGTTTGTTCCTTTTCTTGTATTTATGTTAGATTTAGCTGCCTTTTTGCTTCTTTTGTCTATTTGAGCTCATTTAATCCTAAAAATACAAAAGGAAGACAAAAGCACACTTTTTCCAACATTAGTACTAAAAAGGGTTAGTTTTATGCCACAATTGATGTAATTTATATGTTGCATTTTGTGCACATCAACTTACTTGACATCGTGAAGGAGTCGGAGGATACTTCTTGTGAATCCTTTGCTTTTGCTTGAAATGTCCTTACAGCAGGATCGAGCTTCCAGAAAGCAGAAACTCTTTCTTTTGTTGCAGGTATTTCTTGAATATGAGAGAGTGAGATAGCTACAAAAACAGAAAGAATGATCAGTTATTCTTAAGAGAAAAAGAGTCCTACTATGATCCTTGTCTAAGGATGCCATATCCTACCATTGGTGATCCACTTTTTGGGAAGGTTTTTCCCATCTGGGATTGAGTCCCTCCTCACAAAGAAGGAATGGCTCTTCCAGTGGGTATCATTTTTGGTGGTTTTGAGGATTGGATGAGGCTGACCAGATTTATGTTTGAACAGGAAACGGTGTGAACCATGGCTAACAAGGTTATATAATTGACTCAACTCAGACATTCCTATGTCTACATCCTCTTGCTCTATGATGCTTTCAAGGGTATACAGAACTCTCCACATCATGGGCATGGCCTGTATGTAGCACATGCCCGTGAGCAAGAAGAAGGATTGTGTAAAAGCAGGGAAAGGATAAGAAAACCCTATCATAAAAGGGGTGGCTGGAAAAGTGACCCAAGTATCAGAAATACAGTCACTCTTCATTGAAGAGTCAAAGGATCTAAAGACGGCTTCAGCCGGAAAGCAATGATGAATCCGATCAATCTCAGGATCGGTAAAATGGCAGAGTTCCAGCGAAGGGTTTTTGGTAACGCCTTGGCTTTTCAAAGGACAATCCTTTTTAGGATCCTTAGCAGGTGAGGATCGGAGAACCATCTTAACCATGAATGCTCGGAGAAAAGAGGATCAGAGTAGAAGAATTTAGAGAGAAGGAAAGAGAGAATACCTGTTCGATCTCCGGATGAAGATTTAAAGGAGTGAAATGCTCGAATTTAAATGCATCTTGATCCTTATCTCTAACTCTGAATTTATAATGATGATTTTGCAGGTAGTCTAATCGCTGACGTCACGTCCACAACGGCTAGTCCGATTATAACGGCTAGTTTTTCGCTAACCAAGTTGTTCCGGACCAATTAGAAAATATGAGTCATCTAGTTACAATTAATTCCTCATATTTTGGGGGCAATTGTTAGGGATGGATTTTCTAATGTATGGATCACGGATCCTCAAGTGCAGCCAGGATCACGGGTCCTCAGTTCGGTTTGAATTAAGGATCCTCAGAAGACGTTGTAGGTTTAAGGATCCAGGATCCTCATTATTATCCTTATACTAACGGTTGTTTCCACTATATTTGAACTTGTTTTGCAGGAGTATTCGAATGGGACTTGGTCTTGCCGAGATTCCAGGGGAATATACCTTCTAATTCCACACGTGCATAGCCTTCGTGAACATTATGGAGATCGTGGGAAGCTAGCATCTTTTGGGGATTGTTAGTTAGCTAGTTTATTTCTATTTTTATAAGGGGATAACAAGCTTGAATAGATAGAACAATTAGCAAACACACACTACTCGAGAACTCTCTGCAACTTATTGGCGATTTCACACTTTTTGCACACTAGTGATCCTTGTAACAAGCTTGTTGTCATCCCGATTTGTGACCTTTACTTGTTTAATATAGTTGGTGATCGGTAGTTTCCATCACCCGAGGTTTTTTGTGCCGGAGATCATACATTGATCAAGGGCTTTTTCTTCGTATACATCCTTGTGTCCCACATTCATTTCATTCATATATTGTTCATACATTTGTCCATTTATTCAAGCATCACACCTCACAAAATAGGATTTGGTTGTATTATCCTTGTGTGATTTTTCACCAAAACATTTGTGATAATGGATCCCAATTTATTGGGAGTAGAACTACTAACTTTTGTGACAGCTGGGGGATTAAGAGGATAACATCAACACCAGTCCACCCACAAGCTAACGGTCAAGCAGAATCAAGCAATAAGGTCATCATCAACAACTTGAAGAAGAAATTAGGATCCAAGAAAGGAAAGTGGGCTGAAGAGCTACCATATGTCCTTTGGGCAGATAGGACAACTCCAAAAAATGCTACAGGTCAAACTCCATTCTCCCTAGTCTTTGGAACTGAGGCAGTGATCCCTACAGAGATGATGGTTCCTACAGCAAGAACAAGCATCCGTGATCCTGAAGCAAATGTTGAAAAACCTGACTCAAGACCTGGACACTGTGGATGAGCTCAGAGATTTAGCAACAAGAACGTCAGGGTCAGAAGATTTCAAGTTGGTGATTTGGTGTTGAGGAAAGCATTCCAGTACACTACAAATCCAGCTGATGATAAACTAGCACCAAAGTGGGAAGGCCCTTATTTGATAAAAGCAGAAGCTGGAAATGGGGCATATCGCTTCTTAACTATGGATGGTGATCTCTTACCAAGAGCCTGGAATGTTGTTCATCTAAAGAAATACTTCATGTAAGAAGGATCAAGGATCCTCAGAGGCTCCAATATTCTGACTTAGGATCCAGGATCCTCAAAGGATATATGATCCTTTCTTCGGTAACATCTTACTTTCATTTTCATTCATTTTATAGTTATTATCCATTGCAAGAAGAGGATGTTAAGCACCTAACATCCATTATTATAAAGTTTAAGCATTCGTAGAGTTGTTAACTTTTTACAAAAGATCAAAGTGGTTGGCCAACACTCCAAAGTTTTTGGGCTAGTCCCCAGTATTTGGGCATGTCCCCAATTAAGGTATCTTATACCTTCTAAGGTTTAAGGGTTTTCACCTTTAACACGAATTGGGTTTTGACACCCCGCCAGTAGCGCACGATTATCCAAGTATGATTCGAGGCAATGGGACTAGTACACGCTTAGTGGCTGACAACTTCATTGTTGTTGGCCATATGTAGGATCTCAAGTATAATGGTAGACGTACCATACATCCGTTATCCTAAGGTTTCTAACATTTTCACGTTAGCTAAGGTTTTGGCATTTTCATGTCACTTACGTTGGGAAAGTTGCCAGTTTGGGCCAGACCCCAGTATACACCTGTTTATTTGGGCCAAAACCCAGTATACACTCGTTTATTTGGGCTTGTCCCCAGTTTATTTGGGCTTGTCCCCAGTTGTTATGGGTTTATCCCCAGATTGTTTGGCTTAGTCCTAAGTTCATTTTTTACAGGATCTTGGAGCTTTAAAGGTTTGCAAGTCCTAACAATAAGGATCCTGAATCCTTAAAACTTTACATAATTTTCATGGTTTGATTGCTCAGTAATAACTTATAAGGATATAGAATCCTAACTTGGATTTTCTGGTATGTTTTATCCTTAACTTTATTTATGTTACGGATAAATTTTTATTCTTTCCAGTTAAGGATTTATGATCCATATTCATTGTAAAAACTGAAGTTTTATACTAAACTTAACATCATCAAACTTTTAACAACTAATGATTCTATAAATTCTTGATGATAATATTCTCGGATATGGAAAGATAAACATAATAGTAAAAGAAACTTTAAGGATAAACGTACAACACCAAACATAGCCAAAAGTTTAATATTATTAAACCCACTTCCATATCTAATCCTCTCACCCCCCCCCCCACATCCCACATACCCCTCATCACCTTCTCCCACCCTAAAACTATCCCCCAACAAAGACCCCATATCCATCCCCGTCCTCTTCACATATGTCATCACCCGCAACACCACAGTCACCAACCCCATCTCCCTAGTCCTCTCAAACCTCACAATTTGATCACTCCACGACTCCCCCTTTGCCGACATTGACAAACTCACCTACCAACTCACCTCACCTGATACTTCCTCACCACAAACTCTTTCTCCTCGGAATCGCTTACTCAAATCCTAATCTTATCAACTTGACCACATTACATCTTATACCTTCCTCCCTTGAAGCTGGCACCCATCAACAAGCCCACAAAGACCCTCATTGGCGAAACGCCATGGATTGTGAGTTTAATGCACTTCTAAACAATGGAACGTGATAACTAGTTCCAATCGGATGTCAATGGAAATTTCAGGTGAAAGAAACTTGAATGGAACGATTGTTAAGTACAAAGCACGACTTGTTGCTAAAGGGTTCCATCAACAATACGGGAACGCTTATTGTGACACATTCAATCCCATTACCAAACCGGTCACCAATCGGCCATTACATCAACTTGACATTACTAACGCATTCTTACATGTCACACGTCATTGAGAAGTACATATGGTGGAACCACCGGTGTATATTTACCCACAATTTCCTAACCATTTTTGTCGGTTGAGAAAATCATTGTACAGGCTCAAACAAGCTCCACGAGCTTGGTACATTGAACATACTAATTTTTTACTTGATTTTTGGCTTCAAGAAATCAATAGCCGATCCATCGTTGTTCATCTTAAACAAGGAGTATTGTGTTAGAAACATCGTATAATTTAAATCATGTCCGGATAATATACCTACACTTCAGCTTCTGATTTGGCCAAGAACTAAACGTCAAGACAAAGTTTCATAATGGGTGGTTATTTAAGTGGGTTTTTTTCCATTTGTGCTTAATCAACTATCTATCTTTGCAACTTTTTATGGAAATAACTGCCAAGTTCTTACATGATGATATGAAACAACAGGCTGGTGATCACGTCTATATTGATTAGATAATTGAGTTCAATTTAACATAACTTACGATGTGATCCATGTATGTGGTGAATGATACAAAATAGGTTGCAGCTAGCTCATGTGTCACGTTCTCAAGAAGCTTTTGTGAGTTATAATGTGAAACATATGCACCTAACCAATTGTAAAGAAAATGTTGTAGATAGTCGTGATTCTATTGGTTCGATTAAATTAATAACAAATCTAGGGACTAAATATTGAGGATTTAGATCGTTGCATGCATGGTGTGCTTGGTGTTTTAAAAAAAAATCTAAAGCCAGGAACCCAATTTCGTGATTCTTAGAGAATGTTTGTATCTTCAAGTGATGATTTTTCTATCAACTATTGTTGGGTTCAAACATCTAGTCTCATCTTCGGGTAGTGTCGTTTGTGTACTTGGCTTTTTTAGCTCCTTTTATAGTATGTTCTTCTCAAACATATGGTTAGAATATCCCTTTATATTCACTCATTAATAATAATTATAGCTCCTTTCTTTAGCTCCTTTCAAGAAAAAGTACAAACACATATTTCCACCTTTTACTTTTTCGAATCAAGCATGCATCTCCACATTTTAATCACCATCTAATTACTCAGGGGTTACTGTTAAAATATATTAGCATCTAAAAACACCCAACGCTAGAGTTTGTTTCTTCGTCGCTGGTACGATTCTCAAAGGCATGTTTAGTAATATATATACAACGAAAAATGTCAAGGGTTGTTTTTAAAAGACATCACAAGAACTACTTAATTAATAAACGCGGTATATCCCACGAAAAAGAAAAAGAAGACTAACAACCCTTGTGAATATCAGAAACTACTAAGATTAGGGAGGCTAATGCAGAAATAAAACAAATTGAAGATATATATTATGCAAGAACCAAATACACCTCGTGTCGATCTTAGAATTAATTTGCTGGCGCTTTGGACTCGCCTTCCTTTACAAGAATACTTAAAATGACCGACCCAAGGGGATGAAGATAGCTTTTCCATATTTATATGCTGCAAATGTGATCAAGTTGTTTGATGAATTAAGAAAGATGCGTCGGCCAGTAGTCGACACCAGTCCTCGTCCGTGGCTTACTGACATTCAGCTCTTAGGGTAAAGTAGAATATGGATGCTATGAAATATTGAGCTTCAAACTTCAATTGATCAGCTAGTAGTTCAAATAACTAGTTGCAGATTCTTCACAAGATCCGTTGTTGACATAATGAAGTCATCATTCTTCTGCACAAATTAAGGGAAAATGAATCAGAGCCATGTTCCAGTTAATATATTTGGTTATTTATGGCAACAGACAGACTCAAAAGATCTATCTTATTCATCCCCTTTTACAAAGGTTTAAAAAGACCATACAGTGGAAACAAAACTGAAATGAAAGCAATAACAAAAAGTAAATGAAAACAAAATTGAAACATCCTACATTTGTTCTTCTAACTGAAAACTAATTATTAGCACCCTTGACCAAACTCTTGTAACTGCACTAACTTCCAATCACAACTTCTTGAATTCTTTTTAACAAAGATCTTATATTTACTATTAGAGAACCTATAAGAACATTGTATTTATTTTATGTGTGTTTATCCAAGAAAAAGATTAGGAACCAATTTTCCCATTTCTGGATCAAGATTATGATATTAACACTATCAAATTTACCTGAGCAACAATGGTGACAAGAAGAGTGGTATCAGCAAATGGGATGGTGCTGCAACTGATGATAGATAAACCAAACTTCTGCATCTCACTTAGCACTTTCACTAACGATATGCAGTTTTTCCGGCTGTAGATTTCGACAAGTAGACTGCATCCGGACGTCCTCACTTCGATCTCCGGATTGCAAGGGCTGCTGCTCTCTTCAAAGTTTGCTTCATTGGAAGATGAACCATCTTCATCGCTACTACTAAGCCTTGATCTTTTACCTGTTATAACCGATTCTTGCATGTTCTTTCTCTTCAAGGCGGATAATCCCTCGAGTTCCTTAACTCGATTTTGGAGTTCTTGGATATAATTAGCTGCATCTTCTAACACAGTTGCCTTATCCATCTACCACCAAAGAATCAACAAGATTATTAATAAAATACATCTGAAATATTCTAGGGCTTAGCGAGGAAACAGCGGTTAATTACCTTCTTCAAGTCAGGAAGGAGGGAAGACAAAGCAACAAAACGTTGAGCCAGTTTTTCTCTTCTCTTCCTCTCAGCCAACACATGATCTTGAACCTGAATCGGATTCCTGAGAGGGGTCGGACCCTTTTTTGTACCAGCTTCTGTGAAACCATATGAATCACCAAATGAGAGGATCTCATCTTTAGGTTTTATATCTCCAAAAGATATTGTGAAAGTGTTAGGAGCATCAGAAACTAGCTTTGATTTGGATTTTTCAGTTGGAGGAAATTTCTTGTTGATACTATTGGCTGTTTTGTAACTAAATGGTTGTTTGATATTGGCTGGTTCTTCGAGGCGCTTATGGGTTTGAAAAGACTGATCGATGAAAGACGGGGTTTCTGTGTAGCTATCTGATGAAAATGAATCAACACTGAAATCCTCCATGAGAGGATGATAAGGTTTGTTCATCTGATATTGATTCATGAACCCTTGATCTTGCATCTCCTGAAAATAAGGATTCGACAAACACATTAAAAACTCTATTTGGATCAACAAATCAGGAGTATGCATATATGATATTACTTACCAATTCTGGAAGCCAAGAAGAAGGCATATCCATGGCTTTAGTTCCTATGTAGGCTGCAAGTACATAGGACTTCTCATTAGATCATGATATCACATAACATGAACATATCCTCCACATGATATCACATAAACATATTAATAATTGGATGCATAGACAACCTACAAAGTGTTGAATTCAATGAGTATGTTTGAATTCTTCAAGCCTTAAACAAGAAGGAACAAGTACCCATATATATTATATATGAGTTTATAACGGACGATGTTCATGATTTGATGTGATAGTCATGGAAATCAGCTCTCACTGATAACTAAGATGAGATGAGAAAGAGACCTAATGGGGAGAGAAAAGAAAAGAATTACCTTTGAAAAAGAAAGACTACTTTTTATCAGCTAGCTCTTTTGTGGAATATTTCTGTTTTGGCATATGAACCACAGAGAATAAATACTTGAAGCGTTTGTAGTAAATTCATGAACACTTGAATACTGTGTTCTACTCAGCTGAGACACGTGATAGAAAAGCAATTCCCTCTGGAATTGATTCTCTTGTGATTTCACCTACAAAAAAATACCTGCCTTTTCCCTATTTTTTATTTTTATCTTACATATGATGGTGCAAGCATGGGTAATAATTAATGGATCAATACACCCATCTGTTGTCTAAATCCTTCTTGTAAACCGTATAATTCCCTTTTTTTATTTTGGCTTTTAGTTACTACAAATCGGAGAAGGCATCCCTTAAAATATACTGATAATCTTCCTTCCGTTACTTTTAACCAAAAAAAACTTTTCAATTACTTTTCAGTATATTCATTAGTCTAAGAGCTATGAGTTTAAATCCTTTTTGTTTTCTTTAACTGTCAAAAGATGTAAAATATCTAAGTTGTCATTGCGTATTTTATAGTTTGTCATGGCTCAGATGTTTTTTTACCAAAGAAAGTTAGAGCTTAGAGCTTTTAATTATAACTAAAAGTTTTCAGAAGTGTTTGGTAAAAATAATTATATAAATACAAAAAAAAAATATGACAAACACATATACAAATACTTATTAAATATGTAGATATAAAAAAGATAACTCTGTTTTCAAAAGTCTGGGAGCTTATTTTAAAAAGTTTGGAGCATAATTTGAAATTTACTTTGGGTTCTTGGTTATTTTAAAAAAGCTATCAACTAATTTGATAAATTCATATAAAGGTTGTTAAAGTTATTTTCTAAAAAACTGTGCTCTTTGTAAATAATCAATGAAGGAGAATTTTGAATATATAAGATAACTTCCTACTTTAAAATTATTTATGGTTAAAAGAACAATTTATAATATTATATATATATATATGGAAAGGTTCTATGCAGAACATAAAATATTACGAGAACACGCAGAACACAATGAATCACCTATTTTGTCAATCCTAAAAACCTAAAAAGTAAATGAAAATGTTGCAAATGTAAGATTTATTTTTTCTCAAACTAGAATTTAAAACAAAATATGGAAAATTTTCACTTTTTGTATAACCTATACATATGTAGGTTATGTGTATGTTAAATTACTAACATATATGTTAGCTACGTGTAGGTAAAAAAAATATGGGTTTTTATGTATATATAATACACATATGAATGTAAGAAACATAAAATTTAAAAAAAAACATGAAACTAAAATCCCAAAATTTAGTGTTTTAGAGTTGTTCTTTTTGTTCTCGCAATAGTTAGTGTTCTGTAATGATCCTCATCATATATATATACACATATATATATATATATATGTATATATATATATAAGGGTTCATACGTAAAGTGTGTTTTTCCTACAAAGTGTAGGAAGTGATCCTAGCCATTGCGTGAGTGTGTTTAATGGTTGAGGTCAAGTTGGTGGCATTTTTATAATATTTGTGTGTCATTAGTTAATTGTTATAATAGGTTAGGGGTAGGCTGGTCATTTACCATGTTTTAAATCAATTAAATAACTGCCAAAAATAACACATCTCCTATTATCTCGCACATTTACTTCTCTCTATCTAAGACTCACTATCAATAACCATCTTGCATATCAAAATTAGCTAGAATCATGGATCAAGATTACAAATTCAGCATGAAATACAAGCGTAAGAGATGATCATAGTACTGTGTTTTATTGCATTTGATGTTGGATACTAGATGTGTTCATAGTAGTGTGTTTTAGTGATAAAGCACAATGTGACGAACAAGTGACTAACTTGGTAAAAGTGTTATTTTTTACATTGATATTGTTTTAAGAATTGATGTGTTAAAGCTACATTGTGATTAGATTCTGCATATACATCTATTCAGTGTGTTTTGTTAAAGAAAGTGTGTTTTTTTAAAGTTTGATCATAGTACTGTGTTTTACTGCAGTTGATGTCGGATACTAGATGTGTTCATAGTAGTGTGTTTTAGTGATAAAACACAATGTGACGAACAAAGTGACTAACTTGGTAAAGGTATTGTTTTTTACGTTGATATTATTTTAAGGATTGATGTGTTAAAGCTACATTGTGATTAGTATGTTTTGTTGAAGACAACGTATTTTTTTAAAGTTTGATCATAGTATTGTGTTTTACTGCACTTGATGTTGGATACTAGGTGTGTTCATAGTAATGTGTTTTAGTGATAAAACACAATGACGAACCAGTTACTGCTACATAGATGTGTTCATAGCAGTGTGTTTAGTGATAAAACACACTGTAACGCCATGGTTTTTTTTCAGCGAACCACTTTAGAAGAAGAAGAAGAATAATAATAATAATAATTGCGACTTGAATGATAAACAATGAAATGCTCCTAATATACCCGTGAATTTGATATTAGTGTGATATTTGGTTTCCTTAAATTTCTCATGAGTTAGTTATAATAAATATATACCATAAATAGAATAAATATCAAATTACCTTCTTGCCCTTTTCATTAAAATAACTACTTGCCACATGTCATTATGTGGTGGCTTCCTACACTTTGTAGAAAAAATTGGCTTTGTAGCCAACTCCTTCTCTCTCTCTCTCTCTCTCTCTCTCTCTCTCTATATATATATATATATATATATATGGAAAAGATAATAAGAACACCTTATTGAGTTGAGAAAATTTTGAAAACTCAGTCTGCACCATTCATCAAAAAAATCTATGGTTGAGATTTAATGTTATATAAAATAACTTTTTCTGAACATGTAACAGACTGACCAAAGTACACGTAACAGCTTTTGCTTTTGCTTTTTCAAATTCTAACTGACACACTGACATGTAACAGGTTTGTCTGTTACACTAATTTTACATGTAACATGGTGTAAAATGTGATGTTACATCTACATAAACGGACGAAAGAGGTGTAACATGTCAACTTTCTCTTTCCTGACAATGTTGTCACATGTCAGAATCTGAAAAAGTGATGTAACACGTGGCAACTTGTGGTCCATTCATTGAGTTTCTTGAGTTTTCTTTTATATATTGAAAATACAATGTAACATTATGTTTCAAGTATTATTTTTATAAAAATTCTAGAGTATGTAATATGCATAGTTTCGAATGTTTTGAGGCAAAAGAAAATTCAAAAAGCGTCATGTGGATTTAAAAAAAAATAACTATAATATGGATTTAACATATGCTTTAATCGGTAAAATGTTGTTACACACCTATTACGTATTTACGTTAAAAAAAATTTAGTTCACTCTGCGCTTTTTGGAGTTTTTTTTGTTCAAAGCACTCGAAAATATGTATATTACGTGCTCTAATTTTTTTATAAAAAATTGTTTGTTACATAGGGTTTTCATGAAAATTCACAACTTAAGTGAGTTTTCAATTTATTGATTCCTTATATATATACACACACACATCAAATAAGTGAATGTATGTGATGGTTGTTACGATGACGAATTTCAAAACAAAAATATAGAATATAGGCTTTTCTAATTCCACATGTTCTATTCTACTCGAGTTAGGGCGTAAGGTTGTGACGTTTTTGGCTACTTGATTTTCGCCACATAGAGTGCATCATTTAAGAGGAAATAGATACAAGGAGAGATGAATTAGTTTAGAGAAGAGTGAATCAAATGAGAGACAAATGTAGTGAACACCTTAATCACTACCGATAGATATGATGGTGTCCACCGGAAAAAAACAGTCGGGTGGTACAGGAAGCATAGTTTCAAACCAAGGGAAAGACAAGTAACCGTTGGCCCATCGAGTGGTATCGTTTAGGACCAAACGGCACCGATGATTACAAAAGCTTGTGTGTCCAACCTTGTGTATATTGTTGCCAATACCATGTGTACTTAATGAAAATTTGATAAACACTAACATCTCTATGTAAATACTTGTAGAAGCTATGTGTAAATTGTTAATTTGACTTGAATATGTGTAGAAATACATAAAGATTGGTAATTTTTAGAATTTGGTGGAGTTATGATTTTGGGGGCCAACCGTGGGTTTTGATTCACGACTATTCTTGGTTAGAATGTGGTAAATTCGTCTAAGAATCTCAAACTATGATATTTTTAATGATAATAAAAGTTTAGTACTTGAATTTAGTTGAAATTGTGGTGTTTGATGCCATAGAATATAACCACTTAATTATTTTTGAAATGTTGCTCATCAAGTGTTTGATGAAATGCCTTGATTGTGAAAGTATGTGATTTTGTGTCTAACACCTCATGAACATGGTTAGAAAGTATTATCCATACATGAATGAATCTCCCAGGATTATAGCATGAAAGGAACATATTAGCATGGATGTTACATGAATGTGTAAGAATTCCCAATTTATAACAGAAGAGATAACGTATATATTCTTGTTGGTTAAATTGTGTGTTCTAACTTGTGGTTGTGTCATTTGGGTAAATCATCATCTTAAAAGATCAAGTCGGGGCAAGGGATGAATACATACATTCTTTTTTGTTTTGTCAAGTATAGGCTATGAAGAAATTTCCAAAGGTAAATGGTTTTCAAACTTTTGTTGGTGTAATGTTACTTAACATAGTTATATTTTGGGTTCGTTTATAACATGGTTAAACATGTAAGTAGTAAACTTTTGAATGGTTCCCTCATAGAAGGTGTGTTAAAGGTATATTGGTAGTGTCATGTATGTGATTATTGAAAAGTTTTAATTTGGACCCATTGATTTTTTTATATCATCAAGTGTTACAGAGATGGGGCAAAAAAGACCCAAACTTTAAAAAGGGCATCACTTGGGCACCAATTGAAGTTACAGGGCCCGCAACTAGTGGACAAAAGTCGGATCACATGGCAACCACCGTAGGTTGTTTGACCCTGTTGTCAGGGCCCAAACTCCGTCATATAAGGTTTCGATCTTGTTAATCAAGACTTCCCCTCTATTCTCCAATCTAAAATACTTTCCTTTTATAATTTAAGTCGTGTGAATCTTTGATTGAATCAATTTGTGAGTCAACTTATCATTTTAATTTTCAGTATTTCTTTTTGAATTTGTAATTTTGAAATATTGGCAAACCAACCAATTTTATAACAACTCTATAATAGGCCTCACATGTAATGTTTTATTCATTTAGTTTTCAATCCAATAATTTTTAGAAAACATTCTCGTTGTTTACTTTTATGTTTTCGCTCTGCATCAGATGAGGATTATGAGTGCATATGTCTATTGCTTGCGTCAATAACGTATCGTAGCTGAGAAATGAGACAAGACAAGGTTATGAAAGTTGGAAACATAATGTTTATATGTGAAGTAGGTCCGCACGGATGGACATCAAGTCCATCCGCATGAATGTGGATATTTCGTGAAATTAGGGTTAAACAAGGTTGGTTCGTGCGCAGTCAAAGGTACATCCGCAATTAACTAGTAGATCCGCACAAAGACTCTTGATCCGCACATAAAGCAGATCCGCGCATAAGGACTTGATCCTTGATTAGTTAATCCGTATGTAACTTGGTGCGAACCTAGTCATGCCTATATATATGTGTCTTGTTCATTTCATTTGTATCTTTAGAGACAGAGAGGGAAACTCTTGTCATTTGTTTTCACGGTATTGTACTGAAGATTATCAATAGAAAACAACATGGAATTACTTGATTCTTGTCTGATCCACTCTCGTACTTGGATTCCGCACAAGATACGAGATCATGCATTTAACGGTAACGGAATCGATCCTAACATGAATTCTCAAGGATGCTAGGGTGGATATGTAGGCATACAAGGTTGGACCGGAGAAGAAATAGTCTTTTTCAAAACAATTAGAGGTGGAATATATCTCGAATAAGATAATGGAAAGTAAATTGAGATGGTTTAGCATGTGCAAAGGAGACAGATAATGACGCCAGTAAGAACCCTGGAAACCCTCACGAGGAGGAGTAGTAAAGGCAAACCCACACTAACACGGGATAAGTGGATTACGCAAGATTCACTACACTTGCACCTCTCTTACGACATGATCCGGGATACGAGCTCTTGGAGACCTCGGTAAAGGTTTTGGACTTTTAAGAAAGTGTATTGGTCATAGCTTTGAATTGGGCCTTAGCTTTTTCTAAATTTTTGTATTTTTAGCCTTAAAGTTGTCTTGGCATATAGATTTTTTCTAGAGTATCGTATAGGTACTTTCACTGGATTTATGTTGCTTTCTCTTTCCTTTGTATCTTTTATATGTTAGTTTCTTACCACTTTTGTTATCGATGCTTACTACTAGTATTATTTGTACTTTGTTTTGTTGTTGCATTGATTTCCTTAAACATTGATCGATAACGATAACTATGATTCACACATAAAAAAGGATTTTGGAGCTAGGGCTCTTTCTAAGAGTAACCTCCGATATCTAGTCGGATAAAGGAAAGATTTGCCCAATGGCTCTTCTATAAGTGAGATTTTACTTGATACGCTTATTTTGTTTGTTATATACACATACACACACATGCATGTGTGTGTGTGTATGTACTCGTAAATATGTAGTAAACAATAACCACCAAGTTTAAATGATAAGAAAGTAATTTTGTAAGAATAGAAAAAATGAGTTTAACCAATAAAGAATGCTCCATATGATATTTTATGTAATGTTATTGTAAAGGTATAGGGGTAATTTTACATAATTGATTAATTAATTGTCTTCCTCTTAATTAACTAACTAAATAAAATTAAGAACTTATTTTCAAAATATATCATTTCAAAACAAACCTAATTTACGGTGAAAGATAAATTTTGATATGTATTAGAAAAAAATTGATATGTGTAAAATATTTGTAGGATAAATTTTAATATGTTTAAAATAAATTTTGATATGTATAAAATAAAATGTTTTTGACTAATTAATTAGAGAGAGAATAAATAATTGGAAAAGAGATAAATCAGTTGATTAAAGAAATACATAATTTACTATTTTAGCACTATAACTTTTAGTTTTTAAGATTTAAAATGAAAGTAGTTGTTTATAATCGTTTTCTTTATTCTCATATTAAAATTGCTTCTCAATAGATTATAATATAAGGGTTGAGATCCTGTACAAACAGTGCTAATTATAAGAACCGTAAGAACAGATCTGAACCATTGTTAATTTAAATCAAGGGTTGATATTGATTATAAATAAAACTCTTATAATTAAAAATTACTACTAACAAATTAGGGGTAATTTTGTAAAATTGCTAGTCATTTGACCATTTTCTATTAAATACAAATTCCACCAAGGTTTTTTAAACTAAAATAACTTTTATATACTTCATTATTTTTTTTAAAAATATATACCATAAAATCAAGTATTTTTTTATCTTTAATATGAGTACCATATTGCTATACCTTTTTGTATTTATAAAAGTGTTTTTTAAAAAAAGTTAACAAAAGGTGTTTTATATTTGTGCTAATAAGGTGCTGATTATGTGTTAATTACAAAATAATACAAACAAACACCAAAGTAGATATAATCAGCACATCTGGTGTGCTGATAATGGAGAACGATTGAAGATGTTGTGCTAATGTCGTTTATGTTGATAATGGAGAACGATTCGAGGACGATGTGCTGATAATGAAGAACGATTAATGATGTTGTGCTAATTATATACTGTTGTGCTGATTATATTTTTTGTAATTATTTTTAATTAGTTATAAATAAATATGGTCAAAAAGTCTAAATTACCCCTAAACTAATTTTTTATTGATGGACACTTGTCAATTATGTATTGGTTCTTATGGTTCTTACAAACTTAAGTGTTTGTATTTGATCCCATTCCTATAATATAACGGTAACACCTCCCAGAGGATTCTTTCTTGTGGTCAACACTCTTTTTTAAGAATATTTTTATTTACTAATTTTTTCTCTAATAACGTTTGCTTGTTACTTTTTACTTTTTTACTTTTTACTTTTTACTTTTTAAAAATAATCTAAATATTCCAACATGAGTTTTATTAGAAACATAGTTTTATTTAAAAATATTTTATTCCGACATGAGTTTTATTAGAAACATAGTTTTATTTAAAAATATTTTTTATAGCAAGTTAGCATTGATTGCTTAAGGTAATTAATGTAAGTTGTAATATTTCTGTTATTGCTTATTACTTCTTTTTCTAAATTTTAAATGTATTTAACAAAATCATAGTTACGTTGTTATTTTAATGATCAAATGACCTTTCTAAAAATATAATTATGTTTCGTCAAACTAATCAATAGTTAAAAATCAAGTTATATTTTGAGTTTGTATATTGTTCAAACAAAAGTTGATGTCGACCCGTTATAAGGTGTAATCTAGCGAATGTCATCTTAGGCCCTTTCTACTGCTTGAAGATTTTGTTTCCCAACAGTGGGATTACACATGGAGCCAAAACTATGATGAAGGCAAGTCAAAATGTGGGCAACCAACCAATAAGGCGTAGTCCAAATGGTACCAAATGTGATGACCAATCAAGCAAAAAGATTATAGGTTAAACTTTAACATGTGGTGTGGAGGAGAATAGTCCTTAAAGGATAATCTGTTACGTAGGCGTTCATAAAAGCGGGTGTAGAAGATAAGCCTATAGGGATGGGCTAGGGGTATGGGGGATGAACCCCTTTATATATATGTATGTATAGGTGTGTGTCTTGGATAAAGAAGTGAGGACCAGCAAGAACATCCAAGGGGAGACGGTTGCGACGGGGATGACCCAGGGGCGGTGTTTCGACCCGTCACCGCACCTGGACGCCCCGAAGACGAGCCCCACACCGAACAGCCTAACATAAGCTTTAGGAGTTATTTATGCATATATATTTTACCCCTTAAATCTTACATATTCAGTGTTTAATACCTTTTTCTACGTTCACTGTCATTTTATAAGACAAGGTAACTAAAAGATACTAAGGTTTTTTTTACCTTAAAGGAAGGTATTTTTTTTTTTTTTTTTGAAGAAATAATGGATTTAAATAATCTCAATTATTTGTAATTGGCCGCTAACGGTCTTAACTACACAAATGTTTCTAGATGGTCCCATCTTTTATTATATATTCTCCTAACTGGTTTTTTCTAACTAAGATCTAACTCTGTTAGTGTATGATGACATGGATGTCTACATGGATGCTGACGTGAAAAAAAGGTTAACATTTGGCAGCCACCTTCATCACCATTTGCCACCATCTTCCTTCCTATCCCTCTCTCACCACCATTGCACCATCACCTCCACCTCCATCTCCATTTCACCTCCACCTCCAAGGAACTACTTTACATAACAACCATTGCCACCATACCAGCCTCCACCATAAAACACTACTACAGCCACCACCACCCATCACCTCCACCATCAAACACACTTATCCTCCATCACAATTCACCCATCATCCTCCACCCCCCCCCCCCCTTTAACAAAGTCATCAAAAACATAGGGTTTTAAGAAGCTTGCAGGTTTAATAGACTTGGGTTTGCAGTGGATGTGTTGGTTTTACGGTAACTTTCCTCCTCGAAAACCCTAGCCCTGCCGAATTTGCGACAATCACCATCTGAATAACACCTCGAAGAAAGAGAAAGAGGAGTTGGAGTGTGGCGGTGGTGGACTGGTGGTCGGTTCAGGAAACTAGGGTTTTGTGGTGCTACTTGCAGGTTGTGGCTTGTGTATGGCAATGGTTGTCATGGTGGTGGTGGCGGTGGCTGCCATGGTGATGGTGGTGGTGCAATGGTTGTGAGAAGTGATGGTAGTAAGATGGTGGGGATGATGGTGGGTGGAGGTGATGGTGTTGGCAAGTGGTGATGGTGGTGACTATCATGGTGCATACCAAGTGATTTTCTTTCCACACAAACATCCAAGTCATCATACACTAACAGGGTTAGATCTCAGTTAGAAAAAGTTTATTAGGAGAAAATATGTTAATGGCGGGACCATCAGAAAACATTTATGTAGTTAGGACTGTTGGCTGCCAATTGCTAAGAGTTTGGATTATTTAAATCCATCATTCTTTTTTTAAAATGATATTATATTTATCAAAAATGGCAAATGAAGATCTTCAAATAGAAAAAAGAAAATGTTTAAGGCCTCAAATTGATTATAAAAAGTTGGGGATATCAAATAAAATGTTTAATACGTTTTGTGTAGTTTGCTAGCTTTCTTCAAACCTATCTTCAGTGTCTTGTATTTTTGTTACTAGAATACTTATAATATAGTAAGAAGACAAATTCACAAATAATGATAACTAAATGGATAGATAGATAGATAGATATAGTAAATAAATGGTAGCTTTCTTATATCTTGGATGTTTTTGAAATGTGAATTGTGTTTTAGAGATTACGCTTTAGTTTAAAAAGATGCGTATGTGTCTAGAATTAATAATTCAAATATTTGAATTACATTGAAATAGAAAGTAAACAGGCAACAAGTTATCTCGTTACCCATTTTAGAATACAAAAATAAGTTTTTAATTTTGAAAAAGTTAACACTAATCTTTGTATGTTCTCACATTACATTTCCTTCACGTAAATTTTGCCAAAATGATTAAAATATATGGTAAAATTTGGGTAAGAAGACACGAAGAAAACAATGGCCCAAAAATTCGTAATTATTGTGATCATTAATAAGGGATTAAGTTTTAATATTGGGGATATTATTGACAAAACAAAAAACAAAACAAAACAAAACAAAACAAAAGACTAACAAGAAACTAGCCTAAAATATACAAACCCAACAACAAGGCCACAACAAAGCAAACAGGGAAAGGGAAAAATCAAATACAAAGTTTAGTTTGTCTAGAAAGGGTAGAAAGCAATAAGAGAATGACATGTGACAAAGATGAAAAAACATAAGGAGTGGTATTTTAGACAAAACTCACCATTTTCATAAAAAAAACCAGCATCTGTAATTCATTTCTCTTCCCCGTATACTCAAATCCACCATTTAAAAATACCACATCACAACCAACACCACCACCTCCACCACCACTTACGATCGCCAGCATCTTGTCGGAAACTAGATCTGAAACCACCACAATCACCTTCAACCACCCGTTGGATTTTTCAGATCTGAACCCACCAATCCACCATCCACCGCCACCGCTCCACCACCACCGCCATCGCAACAAGTTTCCCCACGGTGTATCGGAGTTCTTTCTCCATCCACTGTAGTTAATCGAAGTTCTTTTATAAGTTGTGTTATTTTTATTTTCATTGTGTTTCAGGTTATCAAAGCTCAATTGCGTTTTTCACCTCATTATGTTTTAGTTAGAGTTCTTTTCATTTTTGTGCTTTTGGATGTTAAAGCAGAGGCATGACCATGCTAAAATAGAAGCATGATCATGTTGGAACAAAGGCATGACCACGTTAAAACCCATTGCCTTTTAGAACCTGCAGTGCAAAGAACATGATCATGCTAAGATGGAGGCATAAACATGTTGGAACTAAGGCATACCCATGTTAAAACTACATTGCTTTTTAGAACCTATGTTAAAACTCCATTGCTTTTTAGAACCTGCAGTACAAAATATTGATTTTGGGTTTCATTGCGTCTTACAACCTGGAGTCGAAAGAACATGAACATGTTAAAACAAAAGCATGGTAATGTTGGAACAAAAGCATGACCATGTTAAAACATTAACATGGCCATGTTAAAACTCCACTGCTTTTTAGAACCTACAATGCAAAATATTGATTTTTGGTTTCATTGCGTTTAACAAGCAAAGAACATGATCATGCTAAAATAGAAGCATGGTCATGTTGGAACAAAAGCATGACCATGTTAAAACATAAACATGGCCATGTTAAAACTCCATTGCTTTTTAAGACCTGCAGTGCAAAATATTGATTTTGTGTTTCATTTCGTTTTACAACCTGTAGTGCAAAGAACATGATCATGCTAAAATAGAAGCATGGTCATGTTAAAACTCCATCGCTTTTTAGAATCTGTAGTGTAAAATCTTGATTTTGCGTTTCATTGCGTTTTAGAACTGGAGTGTAAAAGAACATCAAAGAACATGATCATATTAAAAGGGAAGCATGATCATGTTGGAACAAAGACATGACCATGTTAAAACATAAACATGACCATGTTAAAACCCATTGTGTTTTAGAACATTGTGTTTTAGAACTTGACGTTGGAACAGAGGCATGACCTTGTTAAAACAAAGGCATGGCCATGTTAAAACAAAAACATGACCATGTTAAAACAAAGGCATGGCCATGTTAAAAGAGAAACATCACCATGTGAAACTCATTGCATTTTAGACCTGGAGTGTACGTTTTCAGAATTTGAGTGCCAAGAACATGATCATGCTAAAACATAAACATGATCATGTTAGAATAGAGGCATGACCATGTTAAAACATAAACACAACCATATGAACCCGATTGCGTTTTAGAACCTGGGTTATAGTGTGTTGTTCTATCCATTGCGTTTTACGCATCTGGGTTTTCGAAAAAAAATTCAAAAGTATAGCAATAGTGTGCTCGTTCTAAAGATAAAAACCACTCATTTTTGTGGTGCAATTTTTATAAAAAAAATGTTGTCGTATGAAAAAGTTATTAACAAACGATGGGGAATTGGAGGAGAGAGAAACTATTGACTTGGATGGACTAGAATATCCTCAAACTAACTCATGCACCTCTTTTTTGTTCAATTTCACCCATTTAATCTTAACCATTGATTATTTAATAGATGATCAAGATTACTTCCTACCATATTTCTACCCAGTATATCCTGACCCACAGGGGGAAATAAAATTTACACTAATTTTAAGGATGGCAAAAATACCCCAATCGATTACTCGAAACTATATATCTGTTTACCTGAAACAATACCTGAAAACTTTTAGGTTTTATATTTATTGTTCTTTAACTATAGTTTAGTAATGTTTCATATTCTTGTAGCTTTATTATTTGAAAAATAAACTTTTCATTTTAAATATATAGTTTGATGGCATTATTCATATTTATATGCTATGAAATACAGAAGAATTTTTTAGATTAATATTATAATATATTTACATTTTTAAATGAATCAAATACTATTATGGTAATGATGATATGTATAGATTTTTAAAACATAAAATTATAAAGGAAAGTAGAAAATATATAAATGAAAATCGAAACGGGTATCCCGATACCCGACGGGTAATAGGTCAGGTATGAGACAAGATTTTACAATCGGGTATGGGTATGGGATTAGTCATGCCCGACTCATACCCGGCACATGCCATCCCTAACCATTCTCCCAAATCAAGTTGGGGATGTTAGCACCAATTTTAACCCAAAGATAACTAGTAGATTCAATTTCTTCACCAAGCTTTGCTATGGCGATCCGTTTCTTATTGAAAATTGTGTTATTTCTTGCTTTCCAAATGTGCCAGGCATTAGACATCATAATCCCCAAAGATGTTTATGAAGGACGAAAGAAAGGTTCCATTGCTTGGACAGGTCAAGCAAGTACTCCATCAAGTTGTTGTATGACGCTTGTGAGAGTCTAAAAGCCTAGTCAGCGAGTGGCGCCAATAGTAGAAAATCTTAATGTCACCTTATTGAAATGCTACTCGAAGTTACTTTAAATTTGCATGATTGATGGAAAATATCATGGAAACTAACCATCAGTAACTAACTGGTTATCAATGGTAATTGCCAGTATTAAGTTACTACAAATCAGTAGCAACTTGGTCCATCAGTGGCAAACGATCAATAATACCATGTTACTATTTATCAACAACAATTGTGAGTAGTGGTGGGAGTCGATTGTATTTCGTCCTTTGTTCCCCACATACAAAACCTTAACTTCGCGGACTTTCCGAGGTATAACCTTCGCCACGACATTAGTGGCTTAGCTCTTCGCGCTATAACGGGTTTCAGCGGCAACTTGTAAATTAGTGGCAAGTTGGGTGATTAGCAATAATCAGTTGTTGTTAATTGGATTTCTCATGAGGTTTTCTGTTTATGTAACTAAATAACTATTGACAACTATTACCAACAACCACTAGTGAAAACGTTGTGATGGCACTCCAACAATAAAAGGAATGTCTGATCAATTTCTAGTACATGATTTTCACAACAAAACTGGAATATCCATTCTTGTTTTTCTCTTTTAGTTATTCGATTACACCAATGGGGTGGTGGTCCATTGGCAAAGACGAAGCCTTTAAACCCTTTGGGAGGGGGAGGTCTTGGGTTCAAGTCCCATAGACGACAGAAATAAATGAAATTTGCCGTTCAAAAAAAAAAGTTATTCGATTACACTTTCGAAAATACCATCTAAATATTTCAATTAGACAATGATCATCAAAAATTTAAATTGAGATATTTAGACCCTTAATAATTATGAACCCTGCATATCTTTTAATCCTATATAGAAGTTTTAAAATTAATATGATCCTAAGAAATACCAAACGTCCTGCTATGAACAATTATTATTAAGAATTATTGTGTTGTGACATTAACGATGCCACGGAACCTTCGGTATCTAGAAGCAATTGAGATCATAAATTTTATGTGATGATCTACATAGATTCTTTCTCTCTCTCTGACCACATTCTTTATTGATTTTGACAATTATTTCTAATATTATTATCAAGACATTTTGTACGTACCCTAAAAGTTTACAATTTCATATATCAACCATAAGTTTGAATATATGGGGTGACAGTGAGGGCTAATGGTAGTTTCATAATGTAAAGTTACACCTATCCCCACCAATAATTGGTCATGTTACAAGTGGGTACACAACTTATCAATTATTTCAAAATGAGCATAAACTTTATGTGTGAATAAATATATCCAACACTTTCTCTAATTTTTACCAAGTTAACCTTGAGAATTACATAAATTAGTTTGATTTTTACCAAGTTAGCCTTAAAAATTACATAAATTAGTTTGATTTACATAACAACACGGACATATTTAATTAAAATTAAAAAGTACGTTAAAAAATAAAATTATGTCAGAAGGTTCTTTTTTTGTAAATTGTGGAAAATGAAAACAAATGATAATGTTGGAATATGTTGATTGATAGTTGAAAAACATTATAATATTATTATCCGATACTCATCTAAAAGTGATTCTAGAAGGGAGAAAAAAGATAAAAATATAAAAGTAGCCCCAATAATTTCAGGGTTTTGTCATTGACATTAAAATTTTAAATAATAGTTTATATTATAACTTTTTCAAATCAATGTGGGTCACTGTAGGATTGGGTTTTTTGGTTGAATAGGTTTTGTAAAAATAATAAATGCATTTAGAGGTTAACGAGACTAATTAAGTTAAGCTTAAAACTCAATCCCTTTTCTTAAGCTCAACTTCAGCTCATAAGTTCAACTTAGTTATCATTTACTTATTTATTATAATTATTTTCTACATACAATATTACTATAACTATCATTAATATATATAATTAATTAATATTAATTGATATATATAGACATATGATATCATTTCTTATCTAACTCTATATTGTATAAAAAAAAATAGTACGATAATGTAATAATATATGTTCGTTTTGGCTCGAGAGCCTAATCAGATTCAAGGTATAAAAATCGGGCTTGAACTCGTTAAGCGCGTGATTCTATTTAGACTTGAGCCTCAGCAAGACTTAAGTTTCTAACAACTCAGTTTCAAGTTGCCCAGCTTATTTAACACCACAAATATATATTATAAGAATATAATATTAAATTGTACTCTTTATCAATATAAATTTGTTTAGTATTTCCTTTTCTAACCTTTTAAATTGGTCAATTAATCAAATCATTTTTATAAAATACGGGCCTTAGAATTATATTGTATTATAATTATAATATTCATAAAGGTGTGATGACAAACCACCATTTAGTACATTAAACAGTAGAATAAATCTCCAAAAGCAAGATTTGAAAAGCACTTTCAAGTCTACCAATAAGCCAAAGCTAACCAAAATTAAAACTTTAAAAAAGAAAAACACTGTATTTTATATTTATTTTCTTGAGATGGGTGACATAATGGGCCTAGTTTATGGTCCAACTAAACCACATGTAGCAAAAGAAAACTGTCAAATTACAATAAGTCCAAACAGAAAAATGCACAAACTTCTACAACTAGTCAATCATAAATTATTAGCCCACATAAGTTTGACCCTTTCAAACATGATTTCTTTTTTTTGAAAGGAATCAAACATGATTTCTACTTTTCTAGAAGCCAATTAAACAATAGAATCTGCATGTTAAAAACTACACCTAAAGGGAGCCACACTCACCAAATGTCACTGTTCTTTGGCAAATAGTAAACCAAAACCTGAACTCAAATATAAACCATAAAAATGTCTTACCCATTAATAACTTAACAAAGATTTTCTAGAAATTAATCTTGGGTCCAGAGATTTACTGTTTTGCCATTTCATCGGTTCGATCTTCTGGTTTCTGGACCTCCTGAGTCCAGATTTTTACTGTTTTGTCATTTTCAAGGGCCCCTGAAGCAATCATATTCTCGGTTGGGTGACATGCAACAGCTATGACTGCATCGGTGTGACCTTCGAGTTTCTGAACTATTTTTCGTGTTTGGAGTTCCCACAAGTATACACAATTGTCCTCTGAACCACTCACAATGTATTTGCCATTGGTGATTGAAAACGCTGATGAAATGCAGTATTTTGAGTTGCTGTGGCCTGTGTAAGTCTTCAAAAACTTGCCAGTTGAAAAGTTCCATAATCTCTGAATCAAGGATGTGAAAAATATGAGGACGTTAGTGAAAACTAGATGGTTGTTTCATTAACATGAGTAATAATTGTAAAAGTTTATTACTTTGCAAAATCCAGTAACTCTCCAACTTTTTCTAAAGGTCTCGTAATCCTAATCATATAAAACTTATGCAGCGCGAAAACAATAATGAGTTCTAAATTCTAATGTCTAACAAGTAACAACAAACCGGAGGGAAACATTTCTTCAACCTTAGCTCAATGTCTCCTTATCCTAATCAAAATAGATCATGATATGCATATGTATGTGTGTATCAAGGGATCAGCTCACAAAGTCAATGAAACAAATATAACCGAGAAAGTGTATAATATAGTGGCAATTGCATATGTTTTATGAAAACGGTGATAAACATATACCACGTCCCTAAAACCATTATCAGGTAATCACTAACTACCCACATTAAAACAATCTTTTGACAAGATTAAGAAACCCATTCCCCTAAGCTACGCACCCAACCAAACAAGATATGTAACCATTTTACTACCACTAATCCTTCTCTCACAAAGGCATGTGTTGTCTACCACATTTCCCATAGGAACCTTGCATTTTATTGACAAAGCTCACCATCTAGCAGTCTAATTACAAAAAGGTTGAAAGGATTCTGGTACCGGGATGCAGTTATGTGATAAGCAGATACCTAGATTCAGATATACCAAAAAATTGAGGATTCAGGGATGCATTTTCATGTGTAAATTCTGTTGAGGTAAATGCAAATCCAAAACCAAACAAATATGTTACGAGAAATTATTTCAGGGTTTATAAGAGAAATTAAATCAGGGTACATCAGATACTACAATAAACTCGTGCTAAAACCCAAGTCCATAAAGTCAGTCAAATCTATCTCAAAAACACATAACTTCTTCTGTCTATCTCATTTTTTCACTTTCACAACCGCAACACTTATGCTAAGAAGAGCCAAAATTACCCTTTGCGTATCCCAACTAATATACACATCAGAGTTGTCAAAGGCGCAAAGTGTGAGCCTTCGGCCTCGGTGCAAGACGCTTATAAAGCGAGGGCTTTCTTAGGCAAGGCGTATAGTATAAAAATTCAATTTTGAGGGATTTTAGAAATGGTTTATGCTTCTTTAGTGCTAGTTTAGGTTATTTTAGGTTGATTCCAGGCTTTTTTAGAGTTGGTGCGTGGCCTAAAAACACGTTAAGGACCTAAAAGTGGGGCTTTTAAAGTTTAAAGCGAAGTGGGAAGGTTGTGTTGGGCCTAGTAACGCACCTAGGTGAGCCTCGACAACAGAGGTATACATGTGAATCCAATGTCAACAGAACAATAACTCTATTGTATTTTAAGTCCATTCTCACATACAGTTTCATGAACAAATACACATAACTTAATCAAAAGCAATTCTGTACAGAAAGGAATACATATAAGCAATTCAAGAACCAAATTCAAGTGATATAATTGAATAAGAAGTAGCTCACCAGTGTGCTATCAAGAGTCCCAACAAGAATGAACTTGCCATTGGGCGAAAACTTAACAAAACTAACAGGAGGATTCTCATCATCAATCAAAGTCTTCATACAATGCCCAGTAGAAGCATCCCAAATCCTACACAACCCATCATAACTACTGGACACAATCAACGTCCCATCACGGTTAAAATTAACCGCTGTAACAGGATCCGAATGGGCCGGAAGCACCTTCAAACACTTGCCACTTTTCACATCCCAAACCCTAACCGTCTCATCGAACGATCCAGAAACAATCATGTTAGACTGAGGGTTATAATTGACACAAAACACATAGTTAGTGTGTCCGGTTAGGGTTTTGACGGTTACACCGGTGGAAACGTCCCAGATGCGGACGGTTTTGTCGTCGGAGGCGGTGGCGAGGTAGCGGGCGTCGGAGGAGAAGGCGAGGTCGGATATGCCTTGGTCGTGGCCGGAGAATTCTTGGAGGAAGGAGCCGTCGGAGGTGGACCAGGTGCGGGCGGTTTTGTCGGCGGAGGAGGTGGCGAGGAGGAGGCCGTCGTCGGAGAATTTGACGCTGGAGATGGAGCGTTTGTGGCCGGTTAGGGTTTGTTTGAGCTTGTAGGGTTGGGGAATGGTGGTGTTATCTAGGGCTTCCGATGAAGCCATTGTTGCAGAAAAGAGGTGATGGGGAAGAAAGGGCAAAGGGAAAGAAAGTACAGTGTTTGTGTTTTTGAATGTTATGTGTTTTAATCGTGTATTATTGGTGATTTTCTAAAGCTAAATACAAGTTAAATTACGGGTCAACAACTTGATAACCCAGGTACTAGATAAATTAACCTTAATCAAACCAAAGTTTTCAGTTATTTTATTTTTTTTAATGACAATGCTTGCTTTAGTATTCAGGTAATATTCTAAATTTTTCACCTTTGTTTGTTCAGGATTGAATCCCTTAAGAGGCTATGCCTCTACCAAGTGGATTCGTTTATCTATTTTATTTAATAATCGGTTTTTGGGTAATTGGTTCGGTTTATTCAGTTAATTTGTCAGTTTTCGGTTTGATTCGATGGTTGTACAGGAGTTGCCAAAGGTAGGACGAAACGCAAAGTGAAAGTAGGGTGTGTTTTGAATACGATACGAGTTAGCATATAATGTGTTTTAATCTGCAAAATTGGATTTCATTATCAGAATGTTTAAAGTTGATTAAAAATTCTACTTTTAAAATATGTGATTTCGATTAATTAAAAACTAGTGGGATCTCCGCGCTTCGCGGCGGACGTTTGGTTGGTATCAATTCGGTTCTTTATAATAGCGGTACAATAGCGACACTCAGGTATAACAACCGGTAAAGATAAAAACGACTACCATACTTGTACATCGCATAGCCATTTGATTAAATGTAGGTATAACAACCGGTAAAGATAAAAACGACTACCATACTTGTACATCTCATAGCCATTGTTCGTTTGTGAATGTGAATGTGTATATACTTGATTTATTAATTATCTTAGGGTTCCCTGATTCTCTCCAAATGTAAGAATATATATATATGGTGGGATGACGGTGTGGAAAAGAGTTTGATAGAAGTTAAAATGAGAAATTGAGAAGTCATGGTTGTGTGAGAAAACAAAAAGCAAGAAATTATTGTAGATAAAAAGCAGAAAAATTGAGAAGTCATAGTTTCTGGGTAATCAGTTCGGTTTATTCAGTTAGTTTGTTAGTTTTCGGTTTGATTCGGTGGTTGTACAGGAGTTGCCAAAGGGAAGGACGAAACGCAAAGTGAAAGTATGGTGTGTTTTGCATACGATACGAATTAGCATATAATGTGTTTTAATCGGCAAAATTGGATTTCATTATCAGAATGTTTAAAGTTAAATAATTAAGTTGATTATATTTGTGACTTCGATTAATTAAAATGTGTATGTTTCATAACTAGTGATTTAGCATATCGAACCAAGAGGGTTGAATCATAAGAACATGATAAAATACTTGGAATGTATTAATTGTGGAGCATTGGAATGTATACAAGATCACTTGCATATGAAAGCATGGTTGTGTAGACAATGGATTCGTTGAATTTGAGGGATTCTTTTATAGTTTGAAAGGAGTGTTTAATTCTTTTACACAAAAAAAAGAAAGAGTTATGATAATTTCAATTTCATTCTCAACGAAACATGTTATACAAGAACTTATAAAACACGGCCTATTGAATAACCGAAGAGGAAATATGTTCAAATCATCATACTAGCAACTTGTTGGAGCATATGGAAAACAAGAAATGAAGGAAATTTTAATGGGAAGAGAGCAAATATAGATGGGATCTTTGGAGAAACGCAGGCAAATACGTTCCTGTGGATTAAATGCAGAGCAAAGAGAACGGATTTGGACCGGAGGAAGTAGGTGAATTTCGAGTTTTATAATGGAAGTGGGAACATTGTTTATGGTTTCGAATTTTCGACTTCATAGGGTGATTATGTAATAGGTGGTTGGCTTAGTAGCTTGTTAACCATTTTGTACTTTTGAATCTTTAGGGTGTTTGAATAAAAGTTGTTGTTTGCCATTAAAAAAAAAAAATACACGAACGTGTATTTCATTTCCAACAAATTTTGTAAAACACACACTTTATGAATGAAATTCAGATTTCAGTTGTATTGAATTTCGAAAACCAAACTCATTCATGCGGACCAAAGGCATTTGAACCAAGGTATGCCAAACCAATAGTCACCCAAACTAAAAGTCATCATATGAACCAAGAGGTTACCTAGACAAAGGCATTCGGATCTGGAGTCATGATAAACAACCAAGTAACCAATTGTCATTCGTACATAGAATCATCATGTCAGTTGAGGTGAATACTTATACCTAAGTCACTTCACTTCTTATGTTTGTTTCGGGGGTCACCGACAATACAAAAAGAAAAAATAGCATATCAGCAACTAATAATATGTGTCTTAGCATAACATAAATATAACTAAATCATATTTGAGAGTTGAGACTAGTGGACCTGTAGATTTACTCTCATTGTAGGCTCTAACTTCTAAGCCAATCCAGTTAAGCCTCTTGGTTTAGGCCCAACACTAAGTGGATCCACCCAATACCAATAACTGAGCCAAATCCAGTCAATTTTAACGACAATGGATAATTGGATATAAAGCTAAATTTGGAACAATGTGACCGTTTTATTTGATTAGATATATAAAGATTGAAACAAAGTTTATAAATGACAATAAGTCCAAAATGAAACTCAAAACATACAACTACACAAATATATATATATGTTGTATGTTAGACCAATAAGCCTTAATTTAATTTATATATCACCCATCCTGCACTTCTTTCTTCAACACCGCACGCGATTAAAAGTTGGGACCAGCCGCAAGAATTTCCTCAGTCAGCTTATCATCCTTTCCAATCTTATGGTTCACAAACACTTCAAAGTTGTTCTTGAACAGCCCACCCAACTTCAACAGTGTGTCCTTATAAGCCTTCTTGTCCGACCACTGCATTATTCGGTTTAACCCCACATCAAGATTTGTTAAAAAAGAAACAAATATTTAAAAAAAAAAAATAGCCCGAGAAACAATCAGCCAACTTACAGTATTCACCGGATCAAGAATCTCAGAAGGCACACCCTCAACCTCAGTTGGAATCTCCAGCCCAAACACTTCGGTTTTCTTGTAGTTTGCACTCAAAAGGCTACCAGAATGAATAGCGTCTATGATTTTGCGAGTGTATGCCAGCTTCATACGACTCCCAGACCCATAGCTGCACAAAAAAAGAAAGTCAAAATGCATGTAAATATCTACTTACGTATGTGTGTATGAAACATCATCTTTAAGCGTAATTATGTTCATATTGTATTTACCTGCCACCTGACCAGCCAGTGTTAACGAGCCATCCGGTAGCACCGTGTTTCTCCATTTTGGTTGCAAGCATTGCTGCATATCTTGTGGGGTGTAGCATGATGAATGCTGCACCAAAGCAGGCTGAAAATGTCGCACGTGGCTCCTTTACACCCTCCTCAGTGCCAGCCACCTACATAAATAACGTATATACATAGTCGATGTCATTTTATTTATACATACTACAAGCCATAAATGTTGAAAAAATGAAACTTGAAAGCGTTTGTACCAGTGCGGTGTAGCCACTGATGAAGTGATACATGGTCTGAGCAAGGCTTAGTTTGCTCACTGGCGGAAGCACACCAAATGCATCACATGCCAAAAGTATAACATTCTTCGGGTGTGGACCCACACACGGGATCTTAGCGTTGGGGATGTACTCGATGGGGTATGCTGCACGCGTATTCTCTGTGTAATTGATAAAAAAAATGTCAGATTAAACTTTTTCTTTTCTAAACAATAATAAAAATTATCTATGAGATAGATACCTGTGACAGATTTGTCTAGATAATCCACCTCTCTAGTATGCTCATCAAATACAACATTTTCAAGCACTGAAAGTAAAGATTTTACATTTTAGTATGTAACATTAGAAGAATTTAACATATTTAAAGGCTCTACAAAAGGCATACCGGTCCCGAATTTAATGGCATTCCAGATATCAGGTTCTTTCTCCCTCGAAAGATCGATACACTTTGCATAACAACCGCCCTCGATGTTAGACACACCCTTGTCACTCCAGCAATGTTCATCGTCTCCAATCAAATACCGGTTGTGATCAGTAGACAAGGTTGTTTTCCCGGTACCTAAATATTAAAAATAAAATAAAACTCATTAAAGATCCAAACAAAATCACCAAAAGGATTGGCATCATCCTTCACATAAAAATTTAGGCCAATATGGGTTTGAGGCAGAGATAAGTGATGGACCCACGTATGGGATGATCATGATCCTCGCCATCATTGATGATGGTGACGAGGCGGGCTTACCTGAGAGACCGAAGAAGAGGGCAACATCTCCATCTTTGCCCATATTGCATCCGGAATGAAGGGACAGGATTTGACGTAAAGGCATGAGATAATGCATGACACCGAAGAGACCTTTCTTCATTTCCCCGGCATATTGTGTGCCAAGGATGACCATTTCTCTTCTACCGAGATTTAAATCTATGCTAGTGGAGGATGTCATATAGTGTGTGTATCGATTACATGGAAACTGCCCAGCGTTGTAGATTGTGAAGTCTGGAGTACCGAAACTCTCCAGTTCTTCAGGGCTGGGTCGGATGCACCTGCAACCTACCCAGTTATCCACTTGTACACACACATTTTTTAATAAATTTGTACACCATCATATCATCAATTTAATTACACACCTTTTGCATTTTACTTACGAAAATAAGTTATTAATTTAAAAAATGCAAACTTATCTGGAGGGGCTTTCACTTTTGAGTATCTGAAAATGGCATACAGGATAACATGTATCATATACTTACATGTTGTGCATGAACAAAGAGTGGTAAGCTCTGGCAGACACGATTCGAACTTTGATTCGGTTCTCCGGGTCCCAGTTCAAGAACTGATCATTAACAAACACCTGAAAGTTCATTTAGACATACAATTGTTAATTAAGTGACTTGTCCATAAGTAAACCACTGGATAAATATGTACATAAGTGATTAACTGCATCTCTACAACATAGTAATATATTTATTTATTTTTTTCATTTTAAATTACATATCAGCATGTCATGTAGCTCCATCCTTGGTTTCATATAAAGACAAACATCACCTCTTTCAAGGCCAAGGGATGACATAATCATTTCAGTATCTTATCTATCTTATCTATCTATTACAATTGCATAAAAGTGGTCCCATTTATCACAAATCAACAGCCAACACGGGTGAATAAAGTGATACCGGCTATATTGGTCACATCAGTTATTTTCTTGTTGGGGTGAAAAAAGTGTTATGGGATGTATTGATAGGCAAAAAAAAAAGTGATACGGGTCTTATTGGTGGAAAAAAAGTGATACAACCCGTATCACTCTGATTCGCCTTGCTATAAGGCGGTAAGGCCCATATAACTAGTGTACCGATATCATATCAGTGGTGTACCGATATCACCCGCCATAAAAAAAAAAATCTACACATATGTTATGAAATCAGTCAATTTGAAATGAAAATTGCAATTAAGTTGTAAACAAGTAATCCCACACGTTTAACCACAAAGTCATGTCAAACTGAAAGTACTCATCACAAAAGTCAAGATAACTATTTGACTAAAAAGTCAAAATTCACACCCAATTTCAACCGTATAATCAAAAGATATGACTAAAGAAGATATACCTTTTCCAAAGAATTCAAATAATCAACTGCTCTTTCTCTATTCACCAAGAAAGTATGCTCATCCATCTCAATATTCGGTGAACCCCTGTCACAATACAAAACATACTCAATTTGTCAACTTATGATAAACGACAACTTATAAAAAAAAAAAAAAATAGTATGTGCAAAGTAACCATCAATAATGGTTCCATCTAAATTTGGAACTTACTTGCCCCACCAAAGCTCATCTTCCGTGACGTCGTCTCTAACGACACGCTTATCCTTTGGAGATCGTCCAGTTTTAGCACCAGATAAGGTTGCCAATGCACCGGTTGATGTTATGAACGACCCTTGTTCATATTTAATAGCCTGCTCATATAGCTCTGCATGACATCATATATTTTGTTAATGACAAACAGTGGATATAATATAATGGTTTTTTGCTATTATTGTATATGTTTTAGGGAAGCTAATGAATAATAATTACCTGCAGGGGAGAGATTGTGGAGGACATGGGTAGATTTGAGAGAACTATCACTAGCAGAGAATGCCTGGGCGACATAGTGGTCCGGGGCGTGTTGCACCCGAGGAGTTTCGGGTTTTCGGGTCGGGTCTCCTTTTACCAAATTCGGCCCGGTTTCTCGTGTCAGCGACGCCAACGATGCACTATAAAATTGAAAGGTTACAATAAAGTAGTGCGACTTTAAGTCATATTAAAGTAGATTTTAACAGTTTGTGTGTTGGCCGTTAAAAAAAATATATGTAACTAAATATCTAAATATTTATTATGTCATTTACTTGATTTTTTCATATAAATATTTAAATTTGTATCGGAAGATTTAACTTTATATTTGTACTATGTAAGCCAGAATCAGATTCTTGGCGAGTTGGCGTAACGTTTAAAATTTGTTCACGAAAGTAATAGTTTTCCGCATTTATGCAACACGAATAGAGGTATCTAAAATGTTTGGATATAATTTTTTTAAAAAGTCTTATATAATAATGACATGAAAATAAATAGCAATAATAATAAAAAATATATTTTTTTAGCTGAATTTAGTTAGATGTAATCCACTAAATTTAGCATTAAAGCATAAAAAATCATGAGGATCACTTGTTTCCTTTGTTAGTTGAATTTACCATTAAAGTGTATAAGATTTACGCAATGATAAAAATAAAAAATAACAAATAATAAATAATAATAATAATTTTCTAGTTTTAGTGTTTTCCCGTCAGATTTCTAGCTAGCCGACAATATATGGCCCCCACGATATCTTCATTTTGTACGTGATTCAAAGTTTGATTATTTAAGTATTTATGTAGTACATAAATTAAAAATATGTTACAGGTTAAAGCTTATAAGTTACGTAATATTATACCAACATATTACCTACTCCTCTAGTGATATTACCTAGGTGATATGATGCTAACTAGTGTAACTTTAAATTGTTATAAATAGAAATATATATTTTAAAAAAATTTTGCTAAAAAGAACGTAATAATATTATACCTGATGGACTGGAGTTGTTGTCTATGGCGTTCTTCTTCAGCGAAATTAGCAAACGCACCTTGAACCCCGTCCAACGGGGTTGTTGGTGCCGATTTCTTCCTTTGGAGAGAGTGCAACTCATCAATCGTCTGCGCCTTCACAGGCGCAGAACTGTCATCGTGACATATCTCATTCTGCTTCTTGTGCGTCGTTATCTTCGGCAGTCCATTCCTGCCCGCACTTGCACTTTTTGGGGTCACACCGCTAACATTTCCGTTGGACGCCATCTCGATCTCTTCCTGGATTCATTCACATTCACAAAACTAATCATCAAAAACTTTTAACTATTAGTTAAACAAAGACGAAATGAATCCGATTACTCACCGGAAACACAAACGAACGACTAGAACGCAATTAAGAAGAAAACACGAATGTTTCGATCATCAAACAGAAAAGGAGATATACGAAGGTGGTGAGGATTGAAGGATTGATTTGGGTCCTATATAAAGGGGTTGGAGCGGGTCCTACACGCTTGCTAACTAGAGTTAAAACTAGGTTGGTTGGTTGTAACCATGGTTAGATTTTATCACAAAATTTCACGGTGACTAATTCTTGCATCATTTTTAGTGACAGTGGGATGCGTGTACCAAACATGATAAAGTGGAATGGAATTCAATTTCGGTTCCGTCCTTGACGTCTTTAACTCCTATTTTTTTTACTTTTATAACGGCTGCGAATATTATTTATAGGAAAAAACAGTTTGTTTCTGGCCTCGTCTACAAGTATCAATTGTGTAGTAGAGTAAGTATTGATGTATTTATTTTTAAAAATCTAAAAATAACATTGATTCACTAGAAATACCAGTCTTGAATTTTGACTCTATTTTTCACCCCCAAAAATCAAAGAGACTTATCTTCAACGTCTTGCCAGTCTTGAATTTTGACTATATTTTTCACCCCCAAAAATCTAAGTACTAGTTCTGTATTTTTTTTATTGAAATGGATATTTAAAAATTATATTTTTCCTTCAACATTAAATCAATCTAAACCTACGTCTCACATCCCACTTTTATATAAAAAAATATTAAAAAACAGTTGTATGTGTGTGGTCCCACACCCTTGCATCCAAAGAGGTCCGGTACACCAGACGGACCACTCCAAACCATCACCTCTAACGCTTGTGTAGGGTGTATCCACTTAGAGCGTACTCCATCTGCTTCTTAGCGGTGGGATGCTCTAACAATTAAAAAAAATTTACTTTTATTAATTTGAATTACAAACTAGTTTATTAGAGATTTCATGTTTCAATATTTTAAAGTTAAATGGTTAATGAAATTTGCTTGCTGTTTGCTAACTTCTGAATGGTTAAGTGTTGAATCAGTAAGAGGTCTGAATCATTATGTGCTGAACCAGTAAGAGGTCTGACCATTAAGAGCCAGTATAATGTTTAACCGTTTAGAGGCAAATGTCTGACCAATATAGATTAGAGGTCTTAACCATTCAGACTCAGTATAAAACTTAACCATTCAGAGGCAAATGTCTGAACCATTCAGAGGCAAATGTCTGAACCATTCAGACATTTTCTCGCGAAACAAACAGTCTGAACCATTAAGTGCTGAATCAGTAAAAGATCTGAATCATTAAGAGCTAAACAAACAGCCCCTTAGTGTATTATCTTAGACGGTTAATCTAAAATTTATTTTGTTTTATTTTAGTAATATTAACTTGTTCTTAACCAAATAATTTAAGACAAGCAAAATTAAAGATTAACTGATCCGAGTTCAACTTTGAAACCAGTTTGGGTGTATATGTTACGACTTGATCTGATCCACCAGTCTTGAGTATATATTCGAGTTCAACTTCAGAAACCGGTTTGGAGGGAGTGCACCTTGACCGGGTTTATCTTCAACACACTTTGAAGATCTCTTCAAATTTTTAACGATGTGTTTCAATAAACATATCCACTTCTATTTTATATAATAAAAATAAAAACAATGTAGAACATGATAGAACTTTAAAAAATAAAAAGTAATAGATAAATATGCGGATAAAGTTGAACGTAAGCTGGATCAATTAGCCACAAATATGACAATGTCAAATTCGGTTGATCTAAAGTTGAAGGTTAATTTAAAACTATTTGAGTGGCACGTACCTAAAATTGTAGAAAATTGGGCACATATTTTTTTTATCCATGCGTAATTTTATTAAGTGTACAAATATGATTTTGTAAAGAACGTTCACAATGACAATTGTACCCCTATATATCATTTAGTACGCTATACCACGTGGTTGGTCAGGATTCGTTCTCATCATTTTCATACTTTTCACCGTTTTCTTCCGATGTCGTTTCTATATTGTTGAATACCCAAATCACGGCTGTCGTTAAATGGATCTTCGCTGACGTCAAGATGTTCCGTTCCGTGCAGCTACAAAAGAATAAACCGTTAGCCTCGCCACGGAGGGCCCCCGGAGGGGGATCCGTGACCAAGCTCCGGCGTGAGAGTAAGTAAACTTACCGGAGAGTTTGAGGAGCCTATCCTGATGATTGTGATCACCGGGATGTTCCTCTAAGGTGTGAATCCAATAAATGTGTGTGTGTTAAATGTATGGGAATGTTAGTCGGAATAAATGAAGGAGGAGTAAATGAGAGAGCTTTTAATGAGATACCTTGAACGCCGTTGTGATCATCGTTTTTCACTCTTACATAACCACCAAGCCTTATCTCTCACATGAGATATTTTAATGAGGTGATCCGACGGGTTCCGAGAGTCTTCGGGGGGCTCAGACACGTGTCTGACCCCCAACGGTAAGATCACAGTCTCATTTAATGTTTCCGGCTATGAAGTACATTTCCAGCAAAAGATCCTTTTCCAATCAAGCATTTAATGTCGTCTGCCTTCTCTGATCCTTTTTCCCGCTCATAACGATAACCTTGATGGGCAAGGTAAACTCTCGTTGGGCTTTGCCTGTTGGGCCCACATGATGATAGCCCAAAGCGGGTAAATGGGATTTCCCATTGGCCCGTCGTCAAGTCATCTTAAGTCCCTGGTTCTGAGACCCGAGGCTCATGATCCGGGGCTGAATCATAACCGTTCAAAGAGAGTTTTTTCTTTCTTTTGAGCTCTGAGTGTGGGCCCACTCCTGGTCCGTTATAATTAACCATACCCACTAGCCATTATGCCGCCGAATGCCTATAGCGGGAGTTAATCCCTTAGAGACATGTGCTCTCTTTTTTGAATTTTGGAGGGACTGATGACAGGACGGTTTCCTGTATGTCAGTTATCTTCTTTAAATACCTTATACCTTTTCAAATTTCCTATCTAAATTTTCCGGTTCCTTCTCTCTTTCGTCATAATTCCTCTCGATCATCATTCCTTCTCCGATCATCGTTCTTTCTCCGATCATGAGTCGCTCCGGCCGTTCCGTAATCAAATCAGTCCTGACGGCAAAGGATTTGAAGTCTTTCGTCGAGACATTTAACATCCCTGAACAGTTCTCCCCCACTTTACCGGATCCTAATGAACCGGCGGTGTTCACACCGGATGTGGTCCCTCTTTATACATTGGCTTTTTCCTCTTGCGGGGTTCGATATCCTCTTTCCTCCTTTAAAGTCAATCTGCTTCGTCATTTTAGGGTTCACTTTTCTCAGTTGCATCCCTTAGGGTGGATGAGAGTGGTGCACTTCGAGTTGTCCTGTGCAGCTATTTCCGGTGAACCTTCCATTCCTTTATTCTGTATGTTTTACAAGCTGATCTCTGATGGAGATTGGTTTACCTTTGCCAAGAGACAGAACAATGTGTCAAAACCCTGTTACTCCTTCATGCCAACTTCCACTTGTACGAAGGATTGGAAAAGTAGGTTTATTTTTGTCTCGGCTGCCATGATGCCAGAATCCCCTTTGCCTAGGGATGTCGATGCCCCCATCGAAGATGATGTTCCTACCTTATCGGCAAATAAGACCGTTCAGTGGAAACGTATGTATGAGAACCCTACCAGGGCTTTCACCTTTTCCGAGGGTATTTTGGCCATGGGGGGGTTGAGTCCTTCCTATTCTGTTCGACCCCAGGCTTTCTTTGGTAAAAAAAGGTTTTTTTTGTCTTGGATCTACGTTTGTTTATGTTTCTTTGTATCTGTGTAGTCATCTTTAGTGCCTTTCTTTTGCAGAGTTGACTTTGTGGAGGTTGCTTCAGGGAGATTACAAGGACGTGCAGTTTGTGGTTAATGGTGAAGTTTTTCCGGGTCTGAACCGGAGCAGGGTAGTGCCAGTTGCCGGGGGTTCTGCCCAGGCGGGAGGCTCCGCTGCTGTAGAGGGGGGTGAGGGCACTTCCTCTGATGGGGAGGAGAGCTCCCCGGATCCTGCCCCTGTTAAACATTCTGATGGGAGCGATGATGAAGACCTGGAAATTCGTTTAGTTCGCAAGAGAAAGGCTACAAGTCCTCAGCCAGCCCCTGTTCCCCGTGATATCCGTCAAACGCTCCGAAGTACTAGTGGGCAGAAGCTCCCCCTTCCTTCAAAAGCTGCTTCTGAGCGTCCCCCTGTTGGGGTCAAGGGTTCCCTGTCCAAACATCTGAGGTCTTCATGCCTTGTGAGTGCACCTTTGTTTGTGAGTCATTTCTCCTCCTTGTTTATTCTGTCTCATCCTTGTTTGATTTCTGATGTTTCTTTTGGTGTAGGGGAGTTCTGGTGATCCCATAGAGATCACCACTGGTCCTTCATCTTCCCGTGTTAGGGACAAAACTCCGGAAGTAGGCCTAGCTCACTTTACCTCAGCCTTTGAACTCTCTTCTCTTCATGCTACGGGGACTAGTAAGCCCACTGAGCCTGAGGATCTTACCCGTCGGTCCCCTTTGGCTCCTTTGTTTGCTGACGCTATCCCCTTTACCTATGTCCCCAAATGGAAAGTCACTAATTCCTCCGTGGTAGGAACTCCTGAAGCTGCTAGGGATTTCTTGAGCCATGCTGTTCCTCCCTCCCATAAATTTGTGAATTCTGCTTTGAGGGATGACCTTGTCGAGGATCAATATAGCATGTCTCTTTGTGAAAGCTTTTTCAGGGGTACTGGTATGTTGCAAAGGATTGATGATCTGAGGAGGACCAACGAAGGTCTCAAGGGTGAGCTTAAAACCTCCCAGTCTGTTGCTGTTGAGCTTAGGTGTCAAGTGGTTGAAGCTGAGAGAAGGCTACAGGAGGAGAGAGTATGTAGCCCTTCTCCACCCCCCCCCCCACCCCATTTTTTTTATTTATTCGGGCTGCTTGTAATTTTATTTTTTCAGGGGATGGGGATCATGCTGGAGCAGAGGAAACAAGCTTGGGAGAGGGAGATGACGGTGCTGGTGGAGGAAAAGGAAGAGTTGGCTGCTGAGTTGAAGCATTTGAGGGATGTTGGCTCCGTTTTTCAGGAGCAACTTAATACCATGTATGCGGATTATGGGATAACTTCTGATGATAATCAGCGGTTGGCAAGGGAAAATCATTGGTTAATCACTGAAGGTTTTGGAGCTTTTCTTGCCGCTATTGCCCAGTCAGATGATTTTAAGAGTGGTTTGGAGGAGATATACAGGGCTTACCGGGATGTCGGCTCTAAAGATGACTACACAGATACAAAGAAACATAAACAAACGCAGATCCGAGACAAAAAAAAAAAATAAACCTTTTTTTACCAAAGAAAGCCTGGGGTCGAACAGAATAGGAGGGACTCAACCCCCCATGGACAAAATACCCTCGGAAAAGGTGAAAGCCCTGGTAGGGTTCTCATACATACATTTCCACTGAACGGTCTCATTCGCCGATAAGGTAGGAACAGCATCTTCGATGGGGGCATCGACATCCCTAGGCAAAGGGGATTCTGACATCATGGCAGCCGAGACAAAAATAAACCTACTTTTTCAATCCTTCGGATAAGTGGAAGTTGGCATGAAGGAGTAACAGGGTTTTGACACATTGTTCTGTCTCTTGGAAAAGGTAAACTAATCTCCATCAGAGATCAGCTTGTAAAACATACAGAATAAAGGAATGGAAGGTTCACCGAAAATAGCTGCACAGGACAACTCGAAGTGCACCACTCTCATCCACCCTAAGAGATACAATTGAGAAAAGTGAACCCCAAAATGACGAAGCAGATCGACTTTAAAGGAGGAAAGAGGATATCGAACCCCGCAAGAGGAAAAAGCCAAGGTATAAAGAGGGACCACATCCGGTGTGAACACCGCCGGTTCATTAGGATCCGGCAAAGTGGGGGAGAACTGTTCAGGGATGTTAAATGTCTCGACGAAAGACTTCAAATCCTTTGCCGTCAGGACTGACTTGATTACGGAACGGCCGGAGCGACTCATGATCGGAGAAAGAACGATGATCGGAGAAGGAATGATGATCGAGAGGAATTGTGACGAAAGAGAGAAGGAACCGGAAAATTTAGATAGGAAATTTGAAAAGGTATAAGGTATTTAAAGAAGATAACTGACATACAGGAAACCGTCCTGTCATCAGTCCCTTCAAAATTCAAAAAAGAGAGCACGTGTCTCTAAGGGATTAACTCCCGCTATAGGCATCCGGCGGCATAATGGCTAGTGGGTATGGTTAATTATAACTGACCAGGAGTGGGCCCACACTCAGAGCTCAAAAGAAAGAAAAACCTCTCTTTGAACGGTTATGATTCAGCCCCGGATCATGAGCCTCGGGTCTCAGAACCAGGGACTAAAGATGACTTGACGACGGGCCAATGGGAAATCCCATTTACCCGCTTTAGGCTATCATCATGTGGGCCCAACAGGCAAAGCCCAACGAGAGTTTACCTTGCCCATCAAGGTTATCGTTATGAGCGGGAAAAAGGATCAGAGAAGGCAGACGACATTAAATGCTTGATTGGAAAAGGATCTCTTGCTGGAAATGAACTTCATAGCCGGAAACATTAAATGAGACTGTGATCTTACCGTTGGGGGCCAGACACGTGTCTAAGCCCCCCGAAGACTCTCGGAACCCATCGGATCACCTCATTAAAATATCTCATATGAGAGATAAGGCTTGGTGGTTATATAAGAGTGAAAAACGATGATCACAGCGGCGTTCAAGGTATCTCATTAAAAGCTCTCTCATTTACCCCTCCTTCATTTATTCCGACTAACATTCCCATACATTTAACACACACACATTTATTGGATTCACACCTTAGAGGAACATCCCGGTGATCACAATCATCGAGATAGGCTCCTCAAACTATCCGGCAAGTTTACTTACTCTCACGCCGGAGCTTGGTCACGGATCCCCCTCCGGGGGCCCTCCGTGACGAGGCTAACGGTTTATTCTTTTGTAGCTGCACGGAACGAAACATCTTGACGTCAGCGAAGACCCATTTAACGACAGCCGGGATTTGGTATTCGACATATACTACAAAACAATTCATACGAAACTAAATTTAAATTTAAATAAAGAACTATAATAAATGAAGAAACACTTGTAAATAGTGTATAAAAGATAATAACAATATGTCTCAAATTTAAAAAAGAAATAATAAAATAATATGAAGAATGTGTATGCAATTCTCGCACTAATCTACTAAATATCATTTATGTATAGAATATCTATCTAGGAAAAGGATAAAATAAGAACCATCTTAACTTCTGAAAATCAATAAAGCTAGGTCTTCCAAAAGATTTTTCTAAAAAAAAAATTCTTAAAAATCTTAGAAAAATCAATTGTTTCAAAAAAAAAAAAAAAATTAAAAAAATGACGCATGCACAAATTTACATGAGGTGTAAAAAAAATTTAATCGCCGTAACAAAATTTACATCAGCGCGTAAACAAAACTTACATCAGACAAAACTCCCGACTCGACAATTTTTTATTTGTTTTTTTACAGATGTTTTATAATATTTTCATCCACGTTTGTGCAAAAAATTGTGACCCAACTCGCACTGAAAGTAGTAGTTCTCATGGTTCTCATAACTCGTGGTGGTTCTTAATTGAATAGAAGTCTATCTCTCTATACAAACATACATATGTGTGTGTAAGAGAATGGAAGAGTTAAATGAAAACCATGAGATTGAACTATAAAATTACATGTTAATTCAAAACTATGATCAAGTAAATTTTATTTATATGTGAATATTGGTGGAGTGCTTAAATAAGAACTATAAAAAGCTTAGTTCACATGTGAGTGGTCTAGACTCTAGACGCATCACGCATGCATATGAGGGTGTTCACCTGTGAATGGATCAAATCATATATGAATTAAATAGGTTTTTCTTCATTTTAATTTCCACTAATTGTGAAAAGGTCCCCCAAGTTCAATATATTGGTTAAATAAATATAAACAAACTAACCGCACAAGACAATGTTCATGTTTGGTCGTTAAACATTTATCGGATAAACAAACGGTTCACAAACACATAATCGAACGAAATTTCACGTCCGTTTTTTAATAAAATGAATTTATTCGTGTTCGTTCCCTGAACTTATAAACGGACACAAATGAACATAAACGAATAAATGATTTTTTTTTTTTTTTGAAAGTTAACTATTATTCACAAGCAACCCTCAACCGAGGGAAGCCCAAAACAAAAACCTAATTACATCAGTTTAAAAGAACACCAATCTCTCCAAATAATACCTCTATTTTTTGATCTATTATGATACCAATGGAATCCTAATATTTTTATATTAGTTTAAAAAATAAAAATCTAACATTTTTAATCCCGAACATTAGAATTAATCACCCAAAATAAATATAGCGTACTTTGATAGAACAACCATAAACATAAATGTCCCAAATGAATGTATCAAAGATTTAAAAATTGAACCGACAAAGTTCTCAACTTTTCATTCTTCAAGTAAGCTCCATATATACAACACCGACGACATTTTTTCTACAGTTATTAAATATGCATTTTATGATGTGCACCATTTTTCTATATTAGAAAAAAAAAAATCATGATGGTAATTAGGAAAAAAATCTATTTTTTTTTAATTATGATTGAATAAGAGATATGATGGTAATTAGGAAAAAAATCTATTTTTTTAATTATGATTGAATAAGAGATTCAACGATCCAGGGAATCAGCAAGAATAATGGATTCTGCCAAAAAGTCATGAAATGTTGATTTAAATATTTTAATGTCCAACTATCCATGGCGTCGACGTATCTGTCCATTTACTCGTTATTCAATCTACAACTAATGAAGGATTGTTGCAAATGAGCTGAGCCAAGTCTGAGCTCGATCAGACTCGAGCTCGAGCTCGATTAACTTATGAGAGTTCGGGCTCGAGCTCGGCTCGTTTGTATTTTCTCAAGCTCGAGCTCGGCTCGGGCTCGGCTCGTTTATTATGTATTAATTAGTATATTAAATAAAATTAATATAAATAATATACTTTTTAGGCTCGCGAGCTCGATAAGTGAAGCTCGGGCTCGTTTACTAAATAAGCTTATTTTTAGGTTCGAGGTCTCTTGTAAACAAGTTTAAATAAGCTTGCCTCGACTCGGCTCGTTTACACTAAGGCTCGATAAGGCTCGACGAGCCTAACGAGCTTCACATGCAAGGCTCGGGCTCGGGCTCGATAAACAAACGAGCTTTGTTTTGAGGCTCAAGCTCGGCTCGGGCTCGATAAGACTCGGCTCGTTTCGAACTTTTTCTCGAGCCAATCTCGAGTAGCTCGCGAGCCGCTCGGCTCGTTTGCACCCTAATTGTAACATTTTTATTGTACTTGAATATTATGATATTGCTTTGAAAATAATGGTAAGGAATAAAATAAAAGCACAAAAGAAGGGGGTTTTTTTTTCCAAATTAAAAGACCACTAAAATTGGGCATCCATCCACCTACCTTCCTTGTTGAGGTTTTACCCGTGAAGGTAAAGGTTTTTGCGGTGGAGGTTGCATATGAACAAAAAAAATCACCACTAATTTATAAAATATTCATTTTTGATAGGGCATTTTTGATGATGGTTGTAGTGTAATGAAGACAAAAGTGATTGATTCAACAAAAAAAAAAAGTTTTCTTTTATTTAGGGTTGTAAATGAACTGAACGAACACAAACAAGGCGTTGTTCGTGTTGGTTTATTAAGGAATGAACGTGCTCATGAAGTGTTCACCAACGCTTACCGGACGACATTTCTTGTTCGTGTTCGCTCGTTAAGGAAATGAATATTTCATGAACTGTTCACGAACACTTACCGAACATAAACGAACGCAAATGAACACAAGAAAACAAACAAATGCTCATGAACATACATAAACACAAACGAACTTTCATGCACACAAACATATATTCATTATAAATAAAACCTGCAGTTCTCATTATATAAATTACGAAGGATCCACAAGAAATATAGAAGTACTTAACATAACTATCCAAACATCGTTGACATCATTGTCATAAAACATAAATAACACAAAAATTAAGAAGCTTTTTAAGCATGAACACAAAATGAAATTGAAATGATCAAATGAGGGATGTTGGCGGAGACGTATAGTATAAGTTGGGTTTCAAAATTTTTAAAAAGCTAAATAAAATAAAAATATAACATATTAAAGCCTTTAAGTAAACAAACACGAACCTTCACGAATATAAACAAACGTACGCATGCCCTGTTCCGTTCGTTTAACTTAACGAATGAAATTTCTTGTTTGCGTTCGTTCATTTACTAAACGCACGGACATAAACAAACTTCCTGTCAAACGGTTTACGAATATGTCAAACAATTCACGAACTGTTCACTGAAAGTTCGATTCATTTACAATCCTAGTTTTGTTCTAACAAAGTTGTTTTTTATTGACTCGCATGCATAGAAGATAGGGGAAAAAAAGATAACTACGATATATAAGCTGTATTAATAAGACAATATGGTATATTTATTTGGGTGAATTGCATGATTCAAATTTTAAAGACCCGGGTCAAAAATATTCAATTGAATTTGTATAAAATAAAAAATAATAACCTCTATCGTGCACCAACAATCTATGTATATCCTTGATATTTATTATCATAGTGCTATTTTTGTTGTACATATTTTTCTTAGTATGAAAACTGTGAGTCTGTGAAAGATTTAATTACCATATAAATTATTTTGCAAATTACTAAAACAAATTAGTAATATGAAAATTGAATGACTCATTTATCATGATAAGAACTTATTTCAAAATAAAACCAACATCTTTCATTTAGTTGAAAAAAATGCTTATTTCGAAATAAAACCAACATCTTTCATTTAGTTGGAAAAAATGCGTATGAAATATATCCATCACCCATAATGACCGACGTTTACAATAAACGTTGACCATTATATTAAAAAACTCATTTAGTTGAAAAAAATGCGTATGAAATATATCCATCACCCATAATGATCGACGCTTACAATGAACGTTGACCGTTATATTAAAAAACACGTGAAAAAGGAATAAATAAACCTAAATCCTATATTTCAAGTCACAAAAAGTATTGTGCATTCTTGTTATGCTAACATACTGACCGTGTATGTTCGAGTCTATGCATTCGGTCATTTGTCATTCTAACTCCGAGTGTGCGTTTTATAAAAGAAACAGAACTACTTCGTATTAATGTAATATAAAATATAATTATTGAAAATGTTATTCTTATAAAAGGAGGGTGTGGACTGTGGAGAATAGACACATGATGCAGTTGATCTTGACCACAAATATAAATATTAAACAAAATATGAAGGCAAAAAAACAGCCTTTGGTACTTGGTAGGAATCAAATTTCTCGAAATGCGAACCCCTTTCGAGTATGTTCCTATTGTGTAATCAAACCCAGCATTTATAACTTTTATTGTTCTCAACAAGAGTTGAGATCACGCTAAGGCCCGACGGTATGGGGTCGTCCCAGCCCGTCGCCGCTCCAACACCGTGTCCCCCACCCCCCCGGTTTCGTCCTGGGCGTCCTCTTCTGGACGTTGGAGCCGATCCACTAGGTCTCTCCCTCTCTCACACACCTATACATATATATACATATACATTTTAGGTTCATCCCCCCATTTCCATACCTCCATCCTTTTTGCCACATCCTCATGCCCATCCTACGTGGCGGACCATCCTCCAAGTGAGGACCATCACCATACCGTGTAGCCTAATAGTGTGGTAAGGGTGGTCAGGGTCATCTTGTGATAACATCTCGTGATGAGTTATAGCACATCGTCATAACTGTGCTATCACTTATGGATGAATGGAAACTCGTGATGTACATCGCGTGTGGATGGAGGGTGTGATGGTGGAATGTAGCCGTTGGGAACGGTAATAATACGGTTGGAGCATGCTTTTAAAAAAAATATTTTACCATATAAATACCTCTACAATTTACTCATTTTATACACTCTTTGCATCTTCAAAATACACACTTAAAACACCCAATTTTCAACCTACAAAAATTATGGAAGTCTCAAGTAAAAACGCGCACATTACGAAAAAAAATCAATTCGTAGGTTCATAAGAAGGTATATGTGGGGTTTCATATAATTGATGTTCATGGGTATTATAAAAGGTGAATTGGTTGAAGTACATGTTCCATTCGTCAGGACCATGGTACGGGGAACCATGGTAAGAGGTGGTGTCAGTAGACAGTTCGATAGAGTGGCGTTCTGTCCCGGAGTTGGGCATCTCTGGATCCGAATCACCGTCTTGTGGAACCTGACTTGGATGAGGGGAGTTTATGTAGTTGGATGCATGAAACGATCCACTAGAATGATGCGAGTGTAATTGTTGGGGTCGCGGAGGTCCTCGTCCCATCATTGGTCCTTTTCCTTGTCCTCGTCGTCGTGGAGGCATTTTCATGAAAAATATAAAAATCAATAACTATATAGATAGGAGTGGTCTTAGGTTAAGTTTATACTCGGGGTTTCCAAAGGAATCTGCGATTGTGATATTTGAGTTTAGACCTTGTGTCCAAATCCCACAAATTGTGGCTCTGATATCAACCTGTCACACTACGAATTCGAGTGGGCCCGGATGATGGGTTTATGCGTGACGATTGATAATCATTATCACATTTGGCAGCGGAAGATAGATTTAATAAAGTAATAGATATAAAAGCTTGAAATTTATTTAATAAAAAATATCAATCGTTCGATACAAGTCTCACAAAGTAGGATTCGAAATAAAAGCAAGCTTAAGACATCATAGGCCTTGAAGCAGTGGAGTCACAAATTCCAAAACTCTTTCTTGACCGAACCATTTCAGCCTAAAATCAAGGTTAGTTACCTGTGGTTAATCTTTTGAAAATACTTCAGCTTTCGCTAGTAAATACAATTAACCGACTCATTTACAAATCATCTTCGTAAATCATTTGATACGTATATTATGATGACCCGTAGGTAATCATTTAGTATTTCTTGGGATAGATTTCTTGTCACCAGTTTTACATGCTTGTCAATACAGTCGGGTACCAGAAATCTATGCTGATATGTGATTATGATACACACCATCTTTAATATAACTTATTCCGGGTGTATGCCTGTTGTTATTACTACTGTTACCCCGTGAACCCTTCTTGAAATGCGATAACTTCCTTTTGTTGGAGCTCGTAGTCTCCACAGTAGTTTCCTTTTTGTTCTCCCCAAACTTAGAGAATTTTCCCTGACGCACAGCCTCCTCGGTAAGGCTGACAGCCAAATCAATCGCTTCACCAATTTCCTTGGGTTTAGAAGAGGTAACTAGACTCAGAATCTCGGGGGTAAGTCCCCAGATGTATCTCTCGATCCTTTTGAAATCGGGTTCCACCAAGTATGGAACCACACGGGACAAATCATGAACTCGCTGCGTGTACCCCACGATGTCCGAACCAATCATCTTCAAGTTCCAAAATTCCATTTCCGGCTTCTGAATTTCCGACCTCGAACAATACTTTTTCCTCATCAATTCTTTAAGTTCCTCCCAAGTCAGGCCGTATGCAGCATTTTCGCCTTTAGTTTGGACCTGGAGGTTCCACCAAGATAGTGCTCCATCGATGGAGAGTCCAGTGACATAAGTGACCCTTTGTTCGGCAGGGCACTTGCTCATCCGAATGACCATATATGGTCATTCCTAATTGATGAGTCGAGACGTCCGGACACTGTACCATTAACCCCAAGTGTTTAATGTTATTCAAGCAAAACGGATTAACCGGGTTCTTATATTTATGAAAGTATTTGCACATTTATATAATACCCGCTCCAAGTGGCTAATGCCATATCCCAAGTTTCAAATAAAATAGGCTAAGAGTATTTACCTTTGCTAGCAAATAAACTATTAAATAAGTTCTTTCAAGGAAAGTTGTAATTCAAGTTGTATATCCTAGGCACGATTATCTGGATAGCTCTATAGTCCAGAATAATATATATATATATATATATATATATATATATATACAGATATAATATAGGGGATCGCTAAAATGAAAACCACCTCTAGTTGTAAGAACCATAGGAACCACTTTCTGGCCCTTGGATCAACTAGATGGATGGATGTGATTAAAAGTAGATAATATTAATATTAAAAGCTTTTTGTCTTATTATGTCTTTAATATTATAATCCAAAAGGGTATCTAAGTAAAATCACTCTATTTTGTCTTTTTATATATATTAATTTTAAATTACTTTTTTTTGTCCTATTCATTAATTAGTTTTTTGACTTAATTATTTTTAATTTATAAACGGATTTTTTTTTTGTAAATCAATTTTTTGAAATCAATTTTTTATTATATTTTTTTTAATTTTTAAGATTTTTACGCCCGACCTTTTCACGCCTCGTTTTTTTGACGCGCCGTTTTTTCGCCTGGCTTTTTCACGCGTCGTTTTTTCAACGCGCCGTTTTTGCGTTTTACGCCCCGGTTTTTTACGTTAACGTTATTTACGTTTTACGCGCCGGTTTTTTGCGTTTTACGTCCCGGTTTTTTACGTTAACGTTATTTACGTTTTACGCGCCGGTTTTTTGCGTTTTACGTCCCGGTTTTTACGTCAACGTTTTTTTGCGTTTTACACACCGGTTTTTTACGTTAACGTTTTTTTACGTTTTACGCGCCGGTTTTTTACGTTAACGTTATTTACGTTTTACACGCCGGTTTTTTCCGTTTTACGCACCGGTTTTTTACGTCAACGTTTTTTTACGTTTTACGCGCCGGTTTTTTTACGTTTTACGCACCGGTTTTTTTACGTTTTACACGCCGGTTTTTTTACGTTTTACGCACCGGTTTTTTTTACGTTTTACGCACCGGTTTTTTTACGTTTTACGCACCGGTTTTTTACGTCAACGTTTTTTTTACTTTTTATGTTTTTAAATTTTACGTTTTATGTAAAACTTTTTACGTTTTAAGTTTTACGTTAAACTTTTTACGTTTTACTTTTTTAAGTTTTACGGTAAACTTTTTACGTTTTACGTAAAAGTTTACGGTTGAACTTTTTTCCACAAAAACTTTTTTACACGAAAACTTGTTTACGCAAAGACGAACGCACCCATAAATCGCAAAGTCGGTAGGTGTCTCGGATATATTTTTATCGTCATCGACGGGGGAAAGAATATAAAAAACCAACAACAACAACAAAAAAACAAAAGTGTATCTCGAAAAAAAAGGGTTTGGCTCAGATTTTTTCCGATAATTAAAAGGCTGCAAAGTGGGGTTGCGGGTTCAAAAACCTACTCTCCACCATCCTTGCCGTGCCATCGTCATAAAAAAAATACGTTTTTTTTTTTTTTGCATCATCGCCACCCAATCGACCATATCAAAACCTACAGATTCAAAAGAACACAAATCAAAAACCACGAAACCCACCGCCACACCACCAAACCCACTGCCACACCACCACACCCACCGCACATCGGAGCCGCCGGCCTCAAAACCCAACAACGGAGCCGTCGACATCAACCACTGCCACACCACCAAAACCACCGCCTCCTACATTTAAAAAAACTCTATGCACAGTTGAATTAAATGTCCAGACTGCAAATTTAACAAAAAAAACCCATAAAAATCAACATATTAAATTTAAAAAAAATTAACAACAACAACAGAAAAAAAACATAACATATAATATAATCAATTATATATAAACTGGGATGTTGATGAAATCATAGCAGAAACAAATCAAAAACAAACTATCATCACAACCTAAATTACAAAACCAAATGGATTCATCATTTTAGTGTCAAAATAACCCAAATAACACAAATCCATAATTCTTTTAAAACATTCAGCAGTTGATGCCCACATGCAGGTGCCAAAACTAAACAAATTTCAGATTAAAGATTACCTTAAAGTCTTCAACATTGGGGTTAGCATAGATGAAGAAGTAAAACCCAAGACAAACACCAAGAAATCAGAGGTGTCGGTGGTAGGTGGTAGTCGGTGGGTTTATGTGACCGGTGGTGGGTACGGCGGCGATGTGATCGGAAATCAGAGGTGTCGGCGGTAATGGAGAAGGAGGTGGGAGAGGGGATAATCGGTGGTGGTCAGTCGGGGTGGTCACCGCTTTGCAAATAAATCGATCACCACAACCTGAGAAACCCACTTTATGCACCACAAAAACCCACCATTTTTCCCATGACCGTCGGGAGACCATGACCGCCGCCGCTCACAGCGGCGCTGCCGTCGGCCCGTCGCCCATGGTGCCAGTCTTTCTCTCTCTCTCTCTCTCTTCGTGTTCAACCCAGTCGCAATCGCCCATGGTGTCGTCACCGGTGACCAGGGACCTAAGGGGGTGTGGGTGATCGGCCGAAGGTCCGCCGTCGAAACCCACTGTCACCGTTAAATCCTCGCCATCATAGATCTTTGGTTTCAAAAAATCTTGGATTTTTAAGAGAGAGAGGTTTGAGAATAATGGTGATGGTGGTGATCTGGGTATTTAGAAAGAGAGAAGAATGAGTGAAAGATGAAAAAGGATGGTGCTTATCTCAATGTAATGTTAGTCAGAATATTTAAAGAGGAGAGAGAATAGATTTGATAGTTTTTATTAAATGACTATATTACCCTTTTGGGTGTCATTATCTTATTGGTGGAGAATGGTTTTCGCGGTTCTTACAACTGGGGGTGGTTTTCATTTTAGCGGCTCCCTATATATATATATAGGTGATGGATCATGAGAAAACTAGTTTAAATGAGAAAACCAAAAAACTAACTAAAAAAGCCAAAAAAACATACCAAAATTTTTTTTTTCTAAATTTTTATAAAAAATCGGAGGTTTTTATACATGGAAAAAAAATTTCAAAAAAAAAAATACAAAAGAAAGTTTTTTTGTTGTATTGCACATGTGATAGTACATGTGTAGTACACATATAATCACATATAATGCACATGTGCAGTACAATAAAAAAAAAATTTGAAATTTTTGAGAAAAATGCCCGGATAGTCCCTGTGGTTTCGCATTTTTTCACCTATAGTCCCCAACTTTCTAAAACTACCTGAATAGTCCCCAACTTTTCATTTTTTGTTCCCGGATAGTCCCTAGGTCTAACTTCAGTTTGTTTTCTCTGTTAAGTGGGTGTGAAATGACAAAAATACCCTTTCCTTTAAAGGCCAAACCACAGGGACTATCCGGGCATTTTTAGAGAATACATAGTATTCTCCCTCCATCCATCTTCTAATCCTAAAACACAAACAGCCGACTAACAGATCTTCTTTCATTCGCAGGGAGGGAAGGTAAGGTTCAATCAGCCAGCAGGTAAGCTTCGATTAGCCACCATTTCTTCTCTATTACATTTCAATTGTTTTTTCTTATGGTCGTCGGATCGTCTTCGTACCGCGAATTGGATCGGACGAACCAAAACAAAAATCGTGCCATGACCAGCGAATTATGTGACTATGGTATAGAGATTGATACTTGAGTCTTTAATGTTTTTAGTTGCTAACTTTCGGATATATTTTTAGTTCAAATACCCGATTAACCCGAAACCATGATAATAATTAAATAGGCAACCAACGAAGAACAAGAAGCAGAACAAACCATGAACGAACAACAGCAATCACTCCTTGTTCAATCCGCTTCTCATTTCCCACCCCCAGAAGGTCTCGTCTCTCTTTAACCATTTTTAATTTCAATTCTTCAATCCCTAACATTGTCACTTTCAATTTCGCAGGAATCAAGCTATCTTACGGCACAGCCGGATTCAGAGCCGATGCATCCATCCTACAATTGACCGTTTTCAGAATCGGGATACCGGCGACACTCCGGTCTTTAAAAGGCGGCGGTGCCGGAATAACTCGCGTTCAAGATTTAAAGTTCGCCGGAAATTAATTTCGCCGGAAAAGTTCGCCGGAAAGTGTGGTGGTGGGGTTTTTCTCTAAAAATGTAGAAGATGCCCGGATAGTCCCTGTGGTTTGGCCTTTTAAAGGAAAGGGTATTTTTGTCATTTCACACCCACTTAACAGAGAAAACAAACGGAAGTTAGACCCAGGGACTATCCGGGAACAAAAATTGAAAAGTTGGGGACTATTCAGGTAGTTTTAAAAAATTGGGGACTATAGGTGAAAAAATGCGAAACCACAGGGACTATCCGGGCATTTTTCTCGAAATTTTTTTATATATAAAAAGTAGCGATTTTTTTATAAAAAATTGTAAAAAAAATTGGTATGTTTTTTGGCTTTTTTTAGGTTTTTTAGTTAGTTTTCTAGTTTTCTCATTTAGATGTAGTTTTCTCAGGATCCTCTCCCTATATATATGTATAGATAGAGGATCCTGTACATTAATCTGATATTGTGAGAAGGGTGAGAAATATGTGGTGATGACAAGTGTCCTATATCTAAACTAATTCAAAAGGGTGAATTAGTAATTTTCTATTTCTTTCAATTATTTGATTAAAAGATAATTGCCCAAAATAACCGCCACCCTTTATTATAAGAATTCGAATTTAAGAATTAATCTACGAATTTGTGTCATCTCGTTCACCGGTTATTAATTCTGTAGTGTTATATAATTCTGTAGTGCAACCACCATTCAGAAGTGTATAGTGTTCTATATTTTTATATATAGTGTTATATAGTGTTACATGACGTTATATAGTGTTATATAATGGTTTTTGTTGTTATATAATTCTGTAGTGTTATATAATTCTATAGTGCAACCAATAAAAAACACTATATAACACCATCAATTATTAATTCTGTAGTGCAACCATCATTCAGAACTGTATAGTGTTATATATTTTTATATAGTGTTATATAGTGTTACATGGTGTTATATGGTGTTATATGTAACAACTGTCAAGAATCCAGGTATCCGTACAATTAATTAATCTTGATTAATGCTTAATGACTGTGCTGAAATTACAAGTAACTGCATTTTGATTACTGACATACACAAGCATGTGCATCATACATTGTTAAATGTCATACCAATATTGCATGAAAGCTATATTGCCTCAAATGATGCATTAAATACAGTTAGCACAGATTATCTGATAAATCAGGAATATGCTGACAGAGTTCAGTACATAGACATACAGTATGTTGAGACTCAGAATGAGCCAGAAACCAAGTATTACACTAGTATAGAGTGTAGGGAAGTAAGGACCACAAAACAGCATTCTAGGTGATAGTTTAAGTGCCGGAAAGTGCCTAAAACTCACCCAAAGTGCTGAATTTAGCAAAATTCAGCATAAATCAGCTTTTTAACACATTAATATTATGCAGAAATATGGTAAAATGGTCCTGAATGGTTTCCTAAGTGTCGGGAATTAAAAGTGTCACAAAAGGGTACATAAAGAACACTAAACTGTATAGTTTAGCACTTTAACGAATCAGTATCTAACCAAACAACCGGACACTACCCGAAACATCAAAATTTCACTAGAAGCATTGTTTTAATGTTTCCAAGCTAGTTATGATCCCCGAACATCATAACATCTCCTAAAAATATCTAATAACTGAAACATGTAACGAATACTTGAAATTAAACTAGATTACAACTAATTTAGTTTAACCTCTGCTAATACCCCCCCCCCACCTATCTACGGTCCACACATGGCCTATTTGATAGGTTTTATTTAATTATAATATTGGATCATGTCTCCTAGTGTTGAGCATATTATCCAAGAGTTAAAGTGTTAAGATGGTTTATAAAAGGGTATGTTAGATCATAAGCTCATTATCTCACATACACAACACACACTCTTCTTCCCTCCCTCTCGCTCCCTTTCGGCCGCAAACAACAACAACAACATCACCATCATTCATCCAACTTCCATACATTCCATACTCATACAAAGGTGTTAGAAGCAAGATAAGGAAGCTTGGTGGCTTTGGATATTGAAGGACCTCTCTTGTTAGCTTTTATCCACTCACTTTCTACTCTTGATTCATCCCTAGCCTTGTGCTAGTGGTAATGTAACAACTCTCATCAAAATTATTACTTATTATTTTATTTTGTTCAATAGGAAACCCTAATAGAGACCCCCAAGTAATCCTGCATAAACACTAAAAATTTCAGAACAATCGGAATCAGGATTAGGGCCCCTAAAACTCGGGGGGGGGGGGGGGGTAAACCCTAGTTGGTATTATCTCAACAGTTTTACGTGGAAATCGAATTTGAACGAACGACCAACTCACCCAAGCTACTGAGACACGAGGCTACCCTATGGGAGGGTGGTACCCCTCGCGCCACGTGAGGGAGCCATTTTTCCAGTATAAATAGGGGAGGTTGGCACTTGAGTTTCTGCGTTGGTTCGACGTACAAATTCGTTCTGTGCACTGAGATATCGTTCAATTACTACAAAACACACACAATCACTAAACGCTGCCGCGACAAACAGGGTAATAACTCGATCGCTATTACGATTCAATGTCCGATCGATTGAAACTATCCAACGGATGTTTAAGTGCTGCTCAAATTGGGTTTATACTTTGTCATTCGTCGTAAATTCAATGGATGTTTAAGTATTGCACTTTGTCATTCGTCGTGAGGGTTTAATCTCGTGAGTTATCGTAAATGCTGTATTAGTTACTGACCTAGTTTTCGTGTGCACTTTTATTTGAATTTAGGTTAATCAGGCTATAATCAGTAGGCTAAACGCTGCCCGTATAAATCTGAAATGTGAGTCATTCTCTTTTTATCAATCATATTTTACAATACTCCATATTTTCAAAAGTTATAATTACAGGGATTAAGTCGTGGTTATCTTAAATCACTGGCTAGTGGGGTATTGTGCACATTACTAATTTCTCACGGGTTAGGCTAATAAATCCTCACCGTGATAAACGTCATTACTTTGGGAAAGACCCAATAGTGGTATGACCATCGTCAGCAAGTGACAAAGTGCCAGATAAAAATAAGATAGAAGCCATTGTAATCACTCTTATGCTGTAATTTATAACTATGTGTCATTTTATCAAATGAATGATTCACTCAGTATTTCCCCGTTGACAAAAATATTTTTAAAACATGTTTCAGGCGACCTGCTGTAAATCCAGGAAAACGTGCTACGGAGCACTAACAAGCTTGAAGAGGTGGCTCAGTTAAAATGAATAAACATGTTTTAAATAAATCAGGGAATTTCCTAGTAAAATTCCTCTATTGTAAATTATGGGGTTTATCCCGAATTATGAAATAAAATAATCGGGCATTTTAAGTTTTAAAAAGATCCTGTTACAATCTTCTGTTGTCGCATTAATTAAATACCACGGGTTCCTGTCCCGCGGCTCCTGACCGGGTCAAACCGAGGCTGGGCCGTGACAGGAAAAGGTGGTATCAGAGCCACTGATTTAAGCCAATTAAGTATTTAGCAAATACTTAATTATACTGATTGCCATTTTTGTGATTATATGTTTTATTGTTTGAATAATTGTTTACAGTATGAGTAAGCAAAGACTTTCAGACATCTATCGTCAATTAGATAGTGCACCAAAAGATAAAGGATCATCATCCTCAAAACAATCCGTAGATACTGAGGATGGAATATTTGTCCGTAAGGCACAGTTTGAGAATCCACTTTCTCCTAATAAAAGAAGTTTGATTATTAGGAAAAGTCAGGAGAAATGAAAGAAATTACAACCAAAAGAAGTGAAAGTTAATCAGGAAATCCAGGAAATAGGCAATAACCCACCATGGGAAGATGAGTTAGATGAAAAATGGGCAGATCTCTATATGTTAGCCACTGTAGCAGCAAATACTAACCTTTAAACAACCAATACCCGACCCAATATTAGCACCCATATCATCTGCAAGCCAGAAACTCGAAAGAAAATTTTACCCAGTAAATAAATAAGTAAACCCTAGTATGTTTTAATTTTCAGTTGTCCTTTGTATTAAATTAGTCACACGGTATGCAATAAAACTTGAATGTTTATATGAGAAATTTTATTATAAAATTTTAACTTAGCATTTTGTGTGCATTTTTGCATATATGCTAAACAGCATGAATGAGTTATCTGAAGCCCTAGAGAATCTCAATCTTTATCCTGTGAAAATAGAAGTTTCCAAATATTTTACTGGTTACATCGCCGATGTGGAAGAACCTATGGAATTTCGAGCTCCACCTCCGGAGAAACCAAAGCCTTAGAAAAGGAGAAGATTTGTAGGTTGGAGGAAAGTTCGTAGGAGGAAACCAGCAACTAGAAGAGTTCTTAAAATTGAAAATCCCATTGATAAAGGAAAAGGGATCGAGATTGAGGAAAATGCAAGGCAAATAGAAATGGAAATTGGGGAAAATGCTAGGCAAATATGTAAGACACGCTTTTCCGTTTTTATACAATTGCTTACAAGAGTAATTTAAAGACTTTAAAAATAACAACTTTAATACATAATTTTACAAAATTTAGGCATGACCCGTCCGTAAAACGAGTATACCCCTGTTATATCCACAATCAAGACACTAGCATTCTACAAGATACTACTAAAAACTAAAACATCAAGTACTTAAAGGTGTTTTACCAACAAATTGTACAAAAGTATTTTGACCCAAAACATTAACATAAGCTAGCGGAAGCGCTTGGTAAGACATATTTTGATCATGTGCTCGCTCCATTTCGCCGAGTCGCCTAAGTTGAGGATTTACCTACATTTAACAGCAAGAATTTAAAGGTTAGTTATGATACTTATCTCGCATACAACATCAAACATTCTTAATCCATTCATTACACATTTTCATCTTTATACGCATTCGATTACCCAATTAAATGGGTACGGCATACGCTCTCATAATGAGAGTTAAGCATACTACTTTCGACCCGGTATCATCGGGTTAATTGCTTTCCACATAAACCTTTCGTTCTACCCGTACAACGGATTGAACTTCATACATTCATAAATTGCATTCACGTCCATCCATTTTAAATGGATGGCTCCTTATTCTTACTCGACTTGTTCAACTTGAACCAGTCGATTTGCATAACTTGCCATAATCTTTGTTATCTTAACCAAATCCGCAGGGATTTAATATCTACTTATCATCCAACGTAATCTTTAAATTCAAGGGTTATGTTTCGTGATTGTTGATAAAATACAAGTAAAGTTTATATGCCAAGGAACATACCTCGATCTTGTACGCCTCCCGCTTTACTAGTGTTCGAGCTTTCTTCCTTCACGCCTACATTATAACATTCGTTTATTTAGTTAAATCAAATCATTCCATCATTTTCTTTTCATACTACATATATAACCATCTCTTAAGCATTTTATCTAAAACTTGGTGGGCATTGTATTTACAAGTATAAGGTACAAGTATTCATAGCATGGATTTTACTTTGTTAACTTTCTAGTTTAACAAGAATTGGTTAAATTCCTATCTTCCTTTCATCCTATGCTAACTTGTCTAATTTCTCTATCACATACAAGACCATGCATCTATTCACAATTATAAGCATATTATAGACATCATCATGTTCATCAAAATCTTACAACAAGTGGGTATAAACCCTAACCCATTCAAATAATCGAAATCAAATGAAATTCTCAATCTATTATGGATTCCTAACTTACAATTGCACAAGATTTCCACCTAATTTCATGTTTGGGTTAAAACCCACTTTCCACCACTCATCAAAACAGAATTTTCGACTTACCTTTTGATGAACAAGCTTAGATGGTTGAAAATTTGAGTTCATGAATTGGTTTGGGCTCTTATTGTCTTCCTAATCTTGAGATTTTCTGAAAGTTAGGGTTTCCCCCTTTGGTCCTTGCTTCTGGTCGACTACAACACACACCAGTGTGTTTGTTTTTGTGATTTCTCTAGATTAGTAAAACTTATATCACATTTTACAAGTTCAGCCCCTATAGTTATAAGTGTTGATATTTCTCACATTAACTTCCATTCTTGTTGAATTAACATTTCATTCTCTTAACTTGGTTAATTTAATTTTAATCTAATTTACAAATTAGACACTTAAAGTGGCATAAATGTTTAGCATATTTTTGGGGCTTACAAGTCTACCCCCCCTTAAAAGAGGTTTCGTCCCCGAAACCTGGGCAAATAACAAATTTAAACGTGTACATACCAAAAAGGAACGGATAGTGCTTCCTCATTTCATCTTCCGCTTCCCATATGAGTTCTGAACCCTTTCGGTGCTGCCATTGTACTAACACTTGTCTAACGGTTTTGTTGCGGAGATTCTTCACCTTGATGTCTTTAATGGCTATTGGTCTTTCGACATAACTCAACCCCGCGTCCAACTTGATATCATGGAGAGGTACTAATGTTGTTTCACCCGCAAGACACTTTCTCAATTGCGACACGTGGAAGGTATCGTGAATTCCGTCTAGAGCAGGCGGTAGTTCTAACCGATATGCAACCTTTCCAACTCGAGACAAGATTTTAAACGGTCCGATATAACGAGGACTTAACTTACCCCGCTTGCGAAAACGGATTATGCCCTTCCATGGTGATACTTTCAATAGAACATAATCTCCGACCTGAAATTCAATAGGACGCCTTCTCTTGTCTGCATAAGCTTTTTGTCGATCCTGGGCTGCTTTTAATCGAGCTCTAATCAATTCAATCTTTTTGTTACTGCTATTAAATCACTTGGCGCAAGCTCCCTTTGCCCCACTTCACCCCAACATACGGGAGTTCTACATTTCCTCCCGTATAGTAATTCGTAAGGTGCCATTTGAATACCACTATGGTAACTATTGTTATACGAGAATTCCACTAGTGGTAAATGGTCATCCCAACTTCCCCCAAAGTCTAAGGCACACGCTCTCAACATATCGACTAGTGTTTGGATGGTTCTTTCTGACTGGCCGTCAGTCTGAGGGTGGTAAGCAGTGCTAATGTGTAACTTCGTGCCCACGCTCTTATGAAACTTTTGCTAGTAGCGGGAAGTAAATCTAGTGTCCCGATCTGAGACGATTGAGACGGGCACCCCGTGTCGAGATATGATCTCTTTCATATAAATTTCTGCCATCCTCTCAGAAGAGTAAGCTTCTTTGATGGGTAGGAAGTGAGCGCTTTTCGTAAGTCGATCTACGATTACCCATATTGTGTCGTGCCCCTTTTTCGTTCTAGGGAGCTTAGTCACCAAATCGATCGTTAGTTCCTCCCACTTCCATATCGGAATCTCTAAAGGTTGCAATTCCCCATATGGTTTTTGATGCTCCGCTTTTACTTGGGAACATGTTAAGCATTTCACGACATACTTAACAATATCACGTTTCATACCCGGCCACCAATAATTGGTCTTTAAATCTCGGTACATCTTTATAGCCCTGGGGTGGACCGAATATCGTGACTTATGAGCCTCGTCGAGTAGAGCGGTCTTGACTTCGCAGAATCGTGGTATCCAAATTCGGCCGAATCTCGTCTTGAGTCTGGTCGAATTTTCTTCTAGCTTATCGGTTATACCTTTTAACCTTTCTTTCTTTAAGTCTTCCGCTCCAAGCGACTTTATTTGGGAATCGCGTATCGTCTCAAATAATCGTGGTGTAACTATCATCTTCATGGATCTTACTCGAATGGGAGGCGGGTACTCTTTTCGACTTAACGCGTCGACCACCACATTCGCTTTTCCCGGGTGATAAAGGATATCACAATCGTAATCTTTGATAAGTTCTAACCATCTCCGTTGCCTCATATTTAATTCTTTCTACTCAAAGAAATATTTAAGGCTTTTGTGGTCTGAGTAAATTGTGCATTTCGCCCCATATAGATAATGCCTCCAAATCTTTAATGCGAACACTACCGCTGCTAACTCCAAATCGTGTGTCGGGTAATTTACTTCATGCACTTTCAATTGTCGTGAAGCATATGCGATAACCCTTCCCCTTTGCATCAAAACGCAGCCTAAACCCTGGTGTGAAGCGTCTGAATAGACCGTCAGATCTTCAGTCCCATCCGGTAATGTCAAGACCGGGGGACAAGATAGTTTCTCTTTTAGTATTCGAAAGGCTTCCTCCTGTTCTTTACCCCACATAAACTTCTCTTTCTTCCTCGTCAATTTTGTTAAGGGCAAAGCCATCTTCGAAAAATCCTGTATGAACCTTCTGTAGTATCCCGCGAGGCCTAGAAAACTTCTTATCTCAGTCGGGTTCTTTGGGGAAACCCATTTCATTACGGCATCAATCTTTGACGGATCTACTAAGACACCTTCCAAATTAATCACGTAACCCAAAAACTGCACCTCTCTGAGCCAAAAGGCACATTTTGAGAATTTTGCGTAAAGCTTCTCCTTACGGAGAACTCCAAGTACTTCACGCAAGTGCCTTGCATGTTCGGCCTTGCTTCGCGAGTAGACTAGAATATCATCTATGAATACGATCACAGATTTATCTAACATGGGTCGGCATACCCGGTTCATAAGATCCATAAACGCAGCTGGCGCATTCGTTAACCCGAAGGACATGACTAAAAACTCATAATGCCCATACCGGGTTCTGAACGCGGTCTTTGGTATATCTTCTCCCCGTACTCTAACTTGATGGTACCCCGAACGCAGATCTATCTTGGAGAACCAACTGGCCCCTTGTAATTGATCAAAAAGGTCGTCAATTCTAGGTAAAGGGTAGCGGTTCTTTATGGTTAGCTTATTTAATTCCCTATAGTCGATGCACATGCGCATCGACCCGTCTTTCTTCTTAACAAATAAGACAGGTGCTCCCCAAGGCGACACACTCGGGCGTATGAAGCCCTTATCTAGAAGATCTTGTAATTGTGTCATTAATTCGCGCATTTCGGTGGGAGCCAACCTATAGGGAGCCTTTGCAACCGGCTTCGCACCCGGATTCAATTCAATACGAAATTCTATTTCTCGTTCGGGAGGAAGTCCCGGCAATTCCTCCGGAATACATCCGGAAATTCATTCACTATCTCCACGTCTTCAAGCTTAGGGAAACCTTGTTGGGCATCTACCACGTAAGCTAGGTATGCCCTTCCCCCGTTAAGTGTATACTTAGCGGCTTGAACGAGGGTACAAAGTTTCGCTTCCATCCTTCTCTCGCCTTTTACGGTTAATCGTTTTCCACTTGGGGATTGGACATGTATTGTTTTAGTTTCACAGTTAATCCCCGCTTGGTGTCGGGCCATCCAATCCATACCCACTATCATTTTGAATTCCCCCAAAACCATAGGTATGAGGTCGATATTGAATTCTTCATCTTCTATTGTAAACTTGCAATTTCTACAAATCTCGTTTAACATATAAGTCTTACTATCGGCTATATCTACTTCTACAGGCATCGGCATTCGTTCAATCTTAAATGAAGGATGTTGTACGATTTCATTTGAAATAAAAGACATAGTGGCTCCGGTGTCAAACAAAACATGAACTGGCATAGAATTTAATAGAAAGATACCTGAAACAACATTCGGATGAACCTTAGCCTCCTCGGATGTGATTTGGAACATCCTTCCTTTAGCCCTAGAACCCTCTTGCTTTTTATCTTCCTTTTTCGATTCTTGCTGAAGTTTTGGGCATTCCGACTTGATGTGCCCCTTTTCGAAACAGTTGAAGCAAGTCTTCGGGCTATTTGGACATTGATAAGATGAATGTCCCTCCTTACCACATTTGTAACACCCTTTCTTGCCTAACAGACACTCTCCAGTATGAAGTTTTCCACAAGTCTTGCAAGGAGTGATACCACCCTTCGACTTGTCTTTCCTTCCTTGCTCTTGATACTTTCCTTTTTTAGATGGATTCGAACTTGCACCTTTTTCACTTGGTCTCTTTTCACCACGTTCTTCTTGCCTCTTAATTTCAATTTCCCTGTCCTTTGCCAGATTGATAAGCTCATCAAGGGTCTCGCATTTCGAGGGTGTGATAAACTCCCTATATTCCGCCTTTAACACTCCGTAAAAGCGGTTGATCTTCATTCTTTCAGTCTTCATAAAATCCCCATAGAACTTCATCCTATCCATAAAAGTATTAGATATTTCATTGATTGACTCGTTTCTCTGTCGGAGGTGCAAGAAATCCTCCTGAATCTTATCAATAGCTGACTGAGGGCAATGGTATCTCTTAAAGGACTCCTTGAATTCTTGCCAAGTCATCGTTTGGAGTCTATCCTCCCCTATTTCCTTACTATGCGCATCCCACCAATCTTTCGCCTGGAGAGTGAGTTGGCCGGTAGCAAACATTACCTGATCTTCTTTATCACATCGGCTTCGTATAAATACCGCTTCTATCGAAATCCATCGTTGGCATGCGATCGGGTCGATTTTACCATCATACGTTGCGGGATGGCATGCCATGAAGTCTTTATACGTGCACCGTCGTTCTTTGCCTTTACTTTTAGACCCCTCAATTAGTTCTTTCAATTCCTCGATCTTGCTAGTCATCATAGCATCCACGACTCCCAAAACTCGGCTTTCTACTTCTTGAGCTAATCGGGGAAGATTAGCTTGCATAACTCCTTCCGCCACCTCTTCGACTTTGCTATTAAATGCTTCTTGTCTAGTTGTTTCATCATCATCATCATTAACGTTTCTTGTATCGGCCATCTACACATTGTCATATTCATATTTAATACAAATCACAAGCTTTCATTACATCATAATTCATTAGTCCGTGTTTACTTCATTCGCATTCTTATATTTTAGACTTTACTCGCTTTTTAAGCTTTCATCATTCGTTCATGTCATTCGACTCATTACCTTTAACTCGTCCGAGTCCATCCCTTCGTAACTACTATTTGTGGTTACATACATCTATGAGGCCTTATATGGACTTTATGTAATAATTAAATAGGCTTTCAAATAATGCGGAAACTTAAAATGCGAAAAACAATGCAAATCAGCGGGCTGAATTTACGCTAGCCGTCGGCGACGGTAGGGAAGCCCGTCGGCGACGGCTTCTAAAAACGTGCGTCGGGTGAAAAACCCCGTAGACAGTAACTTAGGCCGTCGGCCTAAGTGAGGGCGTCGGCGACAGACAGGTAAGGCGTCGGCGACGGCCTTCCCTTGATCATTTCGCTGCAGATTTCATTTTTTTATGTTTTAATCCTTTTTCGGTCCGTTACCAGCTGCATGGGTTCCGGGACTTCTCATTTTACCCTCCTTATCACCCATAGCCTGCTTGATTCCTTAAACTTATACCGTAACACGCTATACATGCTCATATTAATCAAATTAAAATTTTTACCTCATAGGCGATCTCGAAGCGAGCACACTTTTGCACAAGCCTTCGGTTTGAGTTCAAGCACAATTACTCTTGCTCGAATCCCTCAAACCTAGGCTCTGATACCAACTTGTAAGACCCACTTTTCCGTTTTTATAAAATTGCTTACAAGATTAAATTAAAGACTTTAAAAATAACAACTTTAATACATAATTTTACACAATTTGGGCATGACCCGTCCGTAAAACGAGTATACCCCTGTTATATCCACAATCAAGACACTACCATTCTACATGATACTACTAAAAACTAAAACATCAAGTACTTAAAGGTGTTTTACCAACAAATTGTACAAAAGTATTTTGACCCAAAACATTAACATAAGCTAGCGGAAGCGCTTGGTAAGACATATTTTGATCATGTGCTCGCTCCATTTCGCCAAGTCGCCTAAGTTGAGGATTTACCTACATTTAACAGCAAGACTTTAAAGGTTAGTTATGATACTTATCTCGCATACAACATCAAACATTCTTAATCCATTCGTTACATATTTTCATCCTTATACACATTCGATTACCCAATTAAATGGGTACGGCATACGCTCTCATAATGAGAGTTAAGCATACTACTTTCGACCCGGTATCATCGGGTTAATTGCTTTCCACATAAACCTTTCGTTCTACCTGTACAATGGATTGAACTTCATACATTCATAAATCTCATTCATGTCCATCCATTTTAAATGGATGGCTCCTTATTCTTACTCGACTTGTTCAACTTGAACCGGTCGATTTGCATAACTTGCCATAATCTTTGTTATCTTAACCAAATCCGCAAGGGATTTAATATCTACTTATCATCCAACGTAATCTTTAAATTCAAGGGTTATGTTTCGTGATTGTTGATAAAATACAAGTAAAGTTTATATGCCAAGGAACATACCTCGATCTTGTACGCCTCCCGCTTTACCAGTGTTCGAGCTTTCTTCCTTCACGCCTACATTATAACATTCGTTTACTTAGTTAAATCAAATCATTCCATTATTTTCTCTTCATACCACATATATAACCATCTCTTAAGCATTTTATCAAACACTTGGTGGGCATTGTATTTACAAGCATAAGGTACAAGTATTCATAGCATGGATTTTACTTTGTTAACTTTCTAGTTTAACAAGAATTGGTTAAATTCCTATCTTCCTTTCATCCTATGCTAACTTGTCTAATTTCTCTATCACATACAAGACCATGCATCTATTCACAATTATAAGCATATTATAGACATCATCATGTTCATCAAAATCTTACAACAAGTGGGTATAAACCCTAACCCATTCAAATAATCGAAATCAAATGAAATTCTCAATCTATTATGGATTCCTAACTTACAATTGCACAAGATTTCCACCTAATTTCATGTTTGGGTTAAAACCCACTTTCCACCACTCATCAAAACAGAATTTTCGACTTACCTTTTGATGAACAAGCTTAGATGGTTGAAAATTCGAGTTCATGCATTGGTTTGGGCTCTTATTGTCTTCCTAATCTTGAGATTTTCTAAAAGTTAGGGTTTCCCCCTTTGGTCCTTGCTTCTGGTCGACTACAACACACACCAGTGTGTTTGTTTTTGTGATTTCTCAAGATTAGTAAAACTTATATCACATTTTACAAGTTCAGCCCCTATAGTTATAAGTGTTGATATTTCTCACATTAACTTCCATTCTTGTTGAATTAACATTTCATTCTCTTAACTTGGTTAATTTAATTTTAATCTAATTTACAAATTAGACACTTAAAGTGGCATAAATGTTTAGCATATTTTTGGGGCGTTACAAAATTGAAATGGAAATCGGGGAAAGTTCTAAGCAAGTCGAGGAATTGCCACTACAGGAAGAATTAGATCGCCTACTGGCAAGCTGTGACATCATCAGGCCTATCAATCATAACCTCTTTCCTTATCCTGCTGAAACCCAACTTCCAATAAACTTAGAACCAGCCATTCCAGACCCTCTGATCCACACCCAACCTTTAGGAGAAATGGACGAGTGGTGGACTAACGACTGGCAGTTTCAAAACCTCCTTAATAACCCTTATACCTTTTTCTCTCAATTTGACCCAGAACCTGCACCAAACCCGCCAATGAGTAATGAAAACTTAGCTGAACTCCACCATTTTGGCGAGGAGCTGGTAACTGCAGGGAATAGGATCCGTGAGGTGGGAGAACAAATCTCCTGGAAGTACGACGAGAGGGAACGTCGCTTCTAAAATGCCAGTTGACAAGGGATAGTGTGGTTGGAGGCTGTGTTTGTATAATAACAATAGTAATAAAAATATAAATCTTGTAAAATAACTAAAAATAAAACTTGTGTAAGATAACATGTGTATGGATGCCTAATATGATATAAAAGAAATGGAAGTCGAGAAATCGACAATTTTGGCTATACGTGTGTTGTAAAAATTTGTGTGATTATGTGTAATTGTTCTGTTATTTTTGGTTATTAATTTATGCTAATTATTTATATAAATTAATTATCAGATGGCAAACGCTAGTAATGAACCAGTTAACGAAGTTAATCAATCAGAGCAAAATCAGGAAGGTCAATTTATTACTAGGCAAGATATCGAGAATATCGTTGCTCAGGGGATAGCCAATGCTATTCCAGCAATTCTAGCTGCTGCACAGAAACCTGTTGAACCTTAACAAATTATTCCTAGTAAATGTACTCAAGAAGATAACTTCAATAATAGTGTAAACGGAGGCGGCAACCATACTAATCATGATAATGATCCACGGCAGGCCCCACTCCTTAAGAAAATGAAAGCTACAACGCCTGGTTGCACTTACAAAGAATTTCTTGCTTGTAAACCAGCTGAATTTGCAGGCAATGAAGGGGCGACTGCGGCACTGCGTTGGTTGGAGAAAACCGAAGCAGTAATTATGATAAGTAAATGTGCTGAGGAAGACAAGGTCATATATGCGTCGCATCTTTTTAAAGAAGGGGCGCTAGAATGGTGGAATACGGTACTTCAAGCCAAAGGAAGAAATATGGCTTATGCCATGAATTGGGAAGAATTTAAGCAACTAATGGAAAGAAAATTTTGTCCTGAATATGAAAAGGAACAAATGGCAAATAAGTTCCTGAACCATCGGATGTTGGGGGTAGATTGTCGAGGGTATACTTCAACATTCTTCGAGTATGCGAGAGTGGTACCAACCCTGGCTTCGCCAGAACCAATGCTTATTTCCCGCTATATTTGGGGATTGATTGGCGGAATCCGTAATATCGTTAAAGCTGCGAGACCTCGCACTGTTGACGATGCGGTAGAATTAGCTAACACCCTAACTGACGAACTGGTACGCACAAGTGAAGAAAATCGGAAAAAGGAAGTAGCTCAAAAGATTACCCAAGGATTCCGTGTGGGTAACCGTAATAATTTTTGGAAAAAGGGAACTTGGCAATCTTCCACTGTTCCATTTTGCAATGCCTGTAAAAGGAAGCATTTTGGAAGATGCAAGGGGTATTGCAATTACTGTAAAATTCCAGGACATCAAGAAGAAGAATGCAGGAAGAAGAAAGCCATGGTCTGCTATAATTGTGGAGAGGCTGGACATTTTAGGCCAGACTGCCCAAAGTTGGTCAAACTAGCAGACAACAAAGCCAAGACGGTCGACGGAGTTACTAAGAAGAATGCCAGAGCATTCCAGCTGACCACCCAAGAAGCAGAACTCATTCCAGATGTGATAGCTGGTACGTTCCTAGTGCACAACGTGTATGCAAAAGTATTATTTGACTCTAGTGCAAACCAAAATTTTATCAATACTTCATTCTGCCAAGCTCTTAAATTACCATTAACCAACCTTAGGCAGATTTTTACAATCGAAACGGCATATGGAAATTCTGTTAACATAGCTAAGGTTTTGCGAGAAGGAAAAATAGAACTCTTAGGCCATAAATTTTCTGCGAACCTGTTACCTATGAATTTAGCCGGATTCGATGTAGTGTTAGGAATGGATTGGTTAGTAGCCAACCATGCTCGAATCCTTTGTGACAAGAATTCCGTAGAAATTAGTACCCCCACAGGAGAAGTAATTTCAATTACAGGAGATATACCACGAAAGCCACTGAAATTTATTTCAGTAATGAAGTTGGCCAGTTATTCAAGAAAACAAGAAGTAGTGTATATGATTTCAGTAATCATTAACACGAAAAGTAAGGAACTTAAGGAAATCCCAGTAATCTCAGAATACCCCGATGTATCCCAGAAGAACTACCTGGATTACCACCCGACAGGGAAGTAGAATTTAGGATTCATCTAATTCCTGGAATTACACCGATAGCCAAGGCACCATATCGGTTAGCACCCACAGAAATTCTAGAATTGAAAAAGCAATTAGATGAATTACTAAGTAAAGGTTTTATACAACTTAGTTCATCCCCGTGGGGAGCACCAGTATTGTTCGTGAAAAAGAAAGATGAGTCAATGAGACTGTATTGATTATAGGGAATTGAATAAGGTTACCATTAAGAATCGATACCCATTACCTAGGATTGATGATCTTTTTTATCAACTCCAGGGAGCTAGGTATTTCTCTAAGATAGACTTACGCTTCGGATACCATCAGTTGAAAGTACATGAAGAAGACATACCTAAAACTGCTTTCAGGACTAGGTATGGTCATTATGAGTTTACAGTCATGCCCTTCGGACTAACAAATGCACCTGCAGCATTCATGGACATGATGAATCGGATCTGTAAACCATACTTGGATAAATTTTTAATTGTCTTCATCGACGATATATTTATTTATTCCAAAAGTCAGGATGAACACTGTCAGCACTTGCATGCACTCTTAACTTTGTTAAGAAGGGAAAAGCTTTACGCCAAATTCTCGAAGTGTGAATTTTGGCTACAGGAGGTGCAATTTTTGGGTCATATGGTAAATCACGAAGGTATTCATGTAGATCCCTCCAAAATAGAAGCAATCACCAAAAGGAAGGTTCCGCAATCGGCTACGGAATTTAGAAGTTTTCTAGGGTTAGCCGGATATTATAGGCGATTCATTAAAGATTTTTCTAAGATAGCCGTGCCATTAACTAAGTTAACCTATAAAGCAGTTAAGTTTGAATGGGGATCTAAGCAAGAAGAGGCTTTTAAGATTTTAAAGCAAAAATTGACAAAAGCTCCGATTCTAGCCTTGCCAGAAGGAACGGAAGATTTTGAAGTATACTGTGATGCTTCAAAGCTAGGATTAGGATGTGTGCTAATGCAACGCAAAAAGGTAATTGCTTACGCCTCAAGACAATTGAAAAAGCACGAAGAAAATTATACGACTCATGACTTAGAATTAGGAGCCGTAATATTTGCCCTTAAGATTTGGAGACATTATCTGTATGGAAGTAAGTTTACTGTCTATACGGATCATAAAAGTTTAAGGTATATATTTGAGCAAAAAGAATTAAACATGAGACAAAGGAGATGGATGGAAATCCTAAGTGACTACGACTGTGATATTCAATATCACGAAGGAAAAGCAAATGTAGTCGCAAATGCCTTAAGTCGTAAGTATCATGAAAAGGAAAAGCGAGTCCATGCTCTTAGATTAAATCTACAATTGGATTTAATGGAACAATTAAAGAAAGTTCAAGAAACAGCAATCGAAGACAATGCTGAAGGAATGAAAGGACGAATAAAAGAGTTAGAGCAAGGAAATGATGGAATTTGGAGATTCCATAAGAAAAGAATTTGGGTACCCAAGCAAGGAGAGTTAAGAAATAAGATTTTAGAGGAAGCCCATAAATCTAGGTATACCATGCACCCGGGAAACAATAAGATGTACCAAGATTTAAGAAATAATTTCTGGTGGATAGGAATGAAAAAGGATATAGCTAGATATGTATCTAAGTGTCTAACTTGTTCACAAGTTAAAGCAGAACACCAGAAACCTTCAGGGTTACTCCAACAATTAGAAATGCCTGTATGGAAATGGGAACTTATAACAATGGACTTTGTTACTAAGTTACCCAAAACTAGAAAAGGTAATGATGCGATTTGGGTAATTGTAGATCGATTAACTAAATCAGCTCATTTTCTACCCATGAAAGAAACCTTTAGTATAGAAAGGTTAGCCAAGTTATATGTAGATGAAGTAGTATCCTTACATGGAGTTCCAGTGATTCAATGTATAGGACCAGTTGCCTATCGTTTACAACTACCAGAAGAATTAGCAGGAGTACATGGTGTGTTTCATGTATCCAACCTCAAGAAATGTCTATCTGACGAATCTTTAGTAATACCTCTTCAAGATGTAGAGGTAAACGAAAAGCTGAAATTCATGGAGAAACCACTGCAGATAGAGGACAGAAAGATCTAGTTTCTCAAACATAAACGACTAGTACTAGTCAAAGTTAAGTGGGATTCAAAGAGAGGACCAGAATACACTTGGGAACTAGAATCAGAAATGAAACGGAAATATCCTCATCTATTCCAGTAAATCTCGAGGACGAGATTTTTATTAAGGTAGGGAGGATGTAACAACTCTCATCAAAATTATTACTTATTATTTTATTTTGTTCAATAGGAAACCCTAATAGAGACCCCCAAGTAATCCTGCATAAACCCTAAAAATTTCAGAACAATTGGAATCAGGATTAGGGCCCCTAAAACTCAGGGGGGTAAACACTAGTTGGTATTATCTCAACAGTTTTACGTGGAAATCGAATTTGAACGAACAACCAACTCACCCAAGCTACTGAGACATGGGGCTACCCTATGGTAGGGTGCTACCCCTCGCGCCACGTGACGGCCCCTCGCGCCACGCGAGGGAGCCATTTTTCCAGTATAAATAGGGGAGGTTGGCACTTGATTTTCTGCGTTGGTTCGACGTACAAATTCGTTCTGTGCACTGAGATATCGTTCAATTACTAAAAAACACACACAATCACTAAACGCTGCCACGACAAACAGGGTAATAACTCGATCGCTATTACGATTCAATGTCCGATCAATTGAAACTATCCAACGGATGTTTAAGTGCTGCTCAAATTGGGTTTATACTTTGTCATTCGTCGTAAATTCGATGGATGTTTAAGTATTGCACTTTGTCATTCGTCGTGAGGGTTTAATCTCGTGAGTTATCATAAATGCTGTATTAGTTACTGACCTAGTTCTCGTGTGCACTGTTATTTGAATTTAGGTTAATCAGGCTATAATCAGTAGGCTAAACGTTGCCCGTATAAATCTGCAATGTGAGTCATTCTCTTTTTATCAATCATATTTACAATACTCCATATTTTCAAAAGTTATAATTACAGGGATTAAGTCGTGGTTATCTTAAATCACTGGCTAGTGGGGTATTGTGCACATTACTAATTTCTCACGGGTTAGGCTAATAAATCCTCACCGTGATAAACGTCACTACTTGGGGAAAGACCCAATAGTGGTATGACCATCGTCAGCAAGTGACAAAGTGCCAGATAAAAATAAGATAGAAGCCATTGTAATCGCTCTTATGCTGTAATGTATAACTATGTGTCATTTTATCAAATGAATGATTCACTCAGTATTTCCCCGCTGACAAAAATATTTTTAAAACATGTTTCAGGCGACCTGCTGTAAATCCAGGAAAACGTGCTACGGAGCACTAACAAGCTTGAAGAGGTGGCTCAGTTAAAATGAATAAACATGTTTTAAATAAATCAGGGAATTTCCTAGTAAAATTCCTCTATTGTAAATTACGGGGTTTATCCCGAATTATGAAATAAAATAATCGGGCATTTCAAGTTTTAAAAAGATCCTGTTACAATCTTCCGCTGTCGCATTAATTAAATACCACGGGTTCGTGTCCCGCGGCTCCTGACCGGGTCAAACCGGGGCTGGGGCCGTGACAGGTAAGATCCTTAAACACTCTATTTTACATCCAATTCTAGTGGTTAAAGTAGTATCATAACTAAGAACATCAAGAACACTAAAGAACATAAGCATGTAACTTGAACATAAACTTGATTTATGAAGTAATCTTGTTGAAACTAAGTTGTTTATGGTATGAATGCTTGTTGATCATTGATTGTTTGTAAAGATGATGTTGATCATCATAACATCTTGCTAAACCATGATTAGAAACGTAGTTTAGCAAGATGAGAAAGTAAGAAGGTTGTAGGATGAAAGATCATCCACACTTGAATCATGAACTTGGAAAGAATAAAGTTGTTTTCTTGAAAATCATAATCAGAGTAAGTTGTTAAACACATAGATCTGAGGATTTATAAATGGTATTTCAAAAGAATCAAGTTGTAAACATCCAAATTCTCTAAAATGAAGTTTTTAAAGAAATAAACACATTTTGAAGGATAACTAAACTCACTAAACACACTACCAAGTTACTACCATTTTTCATAAACTTTCAAGTTCATGAAGTAGTAGATTAAGCATGATTTGGGCAAGATTGGTAAGTGAATGTTGTTTGTTGATGATTGTAAATTGATTGTAGTGATTTTTACAAAAGAAAATGATATGCTTAAAAGCATGGAATCCTCCATTTTTAGGACAAAGTATGGCAAAATTTTCTAAAAATATGAACACTTAGAAAATATTTATAAGCCCACACTTACAAGTGTATTTCAACAATAGATGGTTTCGTAAACTTTGCCATAATTTTTTGTTACAAAAATACAAATATTGGAGGTTGATTTTTATAAATAAAAGTGGCTAGATATATATTTAGAATATATATATACATTAAAGACATAATATGTGTGATTATGTGTATACTTTGTGTAATAGTTATGTTATTTTAGGACTTAAAATAATATAACACATTAAAACACCAAGAATTACCATCCAAAATACTACCGAAATATCAAGGAATAAGCATACAAGTTACACACAAAATATTGGCGAAACCGAACAAGAAATGTAACTAACAAAATACTCCGGAAAATATGTTCACAAAATATATTTTGGTAAATAGTATTTTGGATACAAAGGAATGAAAATATGATTTTCACAATTACTTCAAGAGTATATCATATTTTGACAAAGGAAAAATATAGCATTTTTGACAAATATAAGTATATATATTTTCCTTGAAATTATTAGAAATTATATTATTTTTGGAAGAAATATATATTTTCTTGAGTAAACATGAGATACATTATTTTTGGATATAAATAAGTTTATATATATTTTCTAAGTTAAGACTTGAAAATATATTATTTTGAAACTACAAATGTTTTTGCCAAAAGAAAAATTATGAATAATTTTTCTAAGTAATACTCCTTAAATATATATTTTGGAAATATATATGTTAGTAGACTTTTATTAGAAATAATATTTCAAAAAGTTTAATAATTAATTAAGTATGAGGATACTTAATAATTACATTATGAATACGTATTTTCGTACGTATAAATACACACCGGAATACGACCCCAAAATTTGGCAAAAATACACACGTATAAGATACCCCCATCCTTGGGAAGAAAATACAAGTATTAATACTTGAAAAGTATTAAGTTAATATATATTGTTTAACAATTATTCCAAAAATTTATAAATATAATTTAAGTTAAAATATTAATTATTTTGACAATAATTATATAACTTGGAATAATATCAGAAGCGTAAAAGAAACGTAACTCAGAAACATTAACACTAAGTCAAGGCACGGCCCGTTCGTCTAATAAACATTAGTACGTTGTAGGTAGTCGTGTTCACCGGAGAAGTACGAGTTACGATTGTTGAAGACGCAAGACTGTGAGTTTCGTGTTCCCTCTTTTACTTTAACTGTTTTCAGTTTTATAACTTCGGGGAGAAGTACATGTTACAATTGTTTACATACATTACTATTTGGTATGGTTAGCTAAGGAAGGGTACTGATGTGCGCAAAATGCAACATATAAATTACATCAAATGTGACATAAAACTAGCCATTTTTTAGTACTAATATTGGAAAAAGTGTGTTTTTGTCTTCCTTTTGTATTTTCAGGATTAAATAAGCTCAAATGAACAAAAGAAGCAAAAAGACAGCTAAATCTAAACATAAATACAAGAAAAGGAATAAACGTGGCATGCCCGACCCCCCGAAAGCATCTTCCCAAGCAAAAACAAGAGAACAGAAGGCTGAACACCCCCCGTGCTCAATGAGCACGGGGGTGTGCCCAAGTGTCTGCAGAAAAGATAAAGTTGCAGAAGCTTCTATCACCCACCACGGGGGCGTGCCCAGCGGACACGGGGCCGTGGTCAACTCTAAGATTCGCATAATCTAGGGAAATCTTGATAATACAGATACGCTTCTGCACACGGGGTCGTGCCCAGCGAACACGGGGGCATGGTCAACTAATGCAGACAAACTGCATTTAATGAAGAAAGAGAAGATGGGTGGACACGGGGTCGTGTCCGGGCTTCTGTGCAGGCTATGTGCTTGGCTCACTTGCAAATTATCCCTTGGCAAACCACCTCTCTCACACTTCACCCACCCACCACCACCACCACCATCACAACCCACATCCACCACCATCATCCATCATAGAGTGTGTGAGTAGTCTCGGGATCCAAGATTGATCGTAAGAGTTCTTGACAATCAAAGACCATGTTTGCCTAAGTCTCTTACATCACTTGGTGAAGACAAATGTCTAGTGTAATACTTTTTATTTTTAATCTTTTCTCACTTTTTATTTGGTTATGTATTAATGACTTTAATAACTAGTTTCTTATGTTGAAGGTGAATCTTCCTTATCATTTGTCCGTGGTGTCTTGGCATTATTTTACTGTCTATATAAAATAAAAGATTTTCACCATTCATATCTCCACGGTCTATATGGAGATATGTTGGCTACCTGGTCGGTGGTTAAGGGAATGGTTTGGTAAGAGTCTTGCCTTGTTCAGTGTATAGATCCTGCAAGGATCTGGGTCAACTTTAGTAGGACCTACTTCAATACCCACTGGTATTGGATGGCGGGGGTCCGAACTCCTTGACCCCCTCATATGTAAACTAATATTAAAACATTAACCCGGCTATTTAGGACTGTATCCCTGCTGACTCAGACTACTTAGCCGAGGGTAACGTCACCTTCAAAAAAGGGGCCTACCACATTACGCATTAATAACTTAATTAATTATCTTTCAATAATCCAACATTTTAGGATTGTATCCTTGCTGGCTCAAACTACTGGGTTGAGGGTAACGTCACCTTCAAAAGAGGGGCCTACTACTATAACTAAGATAATCTCTTAAAAAGTGCAGAAATAATCAAAGGTTACACTAAACACGAGTCGGATCCAAGTGATTCATCTTGTCTATCTGTTTTTACTTTTATTTTTATTTTTCAGCATTTTTAGTTTTTATTTTATAGTTTAAAACCTTTTTCTAAAGTTTTGATTTGATTAGACGTTGAGGATAAACTGGTATTAAAAGCTCTTGTGTCCTTGGACGACCTCGTTATCTTGCCAACACTATACTACGCTCACGATGGGTGCACTTGCCCATATGTGTGTTTGGTGTTAGTAAAATATCGTGTTTTATAAATTTAAAACTTGACTAATGTGTAAAAAGGGCTAAAAATATACATAAAAACCTATAACACCACACGCGCATCAAGTTTTTGGCGTCGCTGCCGGGGACACAAGGATTTTAAGAAAGCTTAAAATCGACGGCCTAATTAGTTTTTCAAAACCTTTTTCAAAACGCGCGCACATTTTTCTGCATTTTACTTAGTTTTGCATTTACAGTAGGTTGAACACGGGCCGTGCTCACTGAACACGAAGTCGTGCTGCATATTTATTTCAAAACACCCAGATACAGAGTCTGAACACGGGGTCGTGCTCACTGAACACGCCCCTGTGCTGCACAAAACCAGTAACTTTAATTCAAACGCCCAGATACAGATCCTGAACACGGGCCGTGCTCACTGAACACGGGGCCGTGTCCAGCCTCTGTTTCCGTTTTTATTTTTGTTTTCTGGTCTCGAGACTCTGTTGTGGTCTGCTGAGTGATTCTTATCGATCAATACTCAGGAGGCTACAACTACACCTATGGGGAGGATGATTATAGGGAAGACTATTGCACCATTTGTGGTGACCCGCACTCGGTTCAATATTGTGACTTATTTCAACCATCCACTTCATACACCTACTATGAGGAGCCCAGGTACGAGCCATCAACTTCATACATATCCTATGAAGACCAAAGGTATGAACCTTCTCCCTCATACTCATATTTTGATGAACCAAGGTATGAGCCTTCATACTCATACTTTGAGGAACCAAGATATGAGCCACCACCATCATACACTTATTATGAGGAACCATGGTGTGAACAACCCACCTCATATGAGTATTATGAAGAACAAAACTACGACCCTTATCCATCATCTACTTACAATGAAGAACAATGGTGTGAACCATCTACTTCCTATGAGTATTATGAGGAACAAAGGATCGAACATCCGGATTCAAGCTTTGAGAATCCCGATCCTTACTCTATGACCGACATAACCGATAAAATAATAGAACACGTTAAAACTATCGAACGTTGCATAAAAGAATCTCGCGCAAGGGAAGAGGAGTCCCGCGCAAGAGAAGAATTAACTTGTAATAAAGAAGAGATAGTTGAAAATGTAAAAATGGAAGAATAAGTAAGTGAAAAACCAACACATGAGTTAAACAACGAGAAGGGTGAGTCCGTTAACGTTAAAATTCAAGAAGAGTCTAATTTTGAAGAAATTAATCTCTTGTCACCTTCTTTCGAAAATCATTGTTTAGTACCCACTCATGCTAAGTTTTTAAAAGAGTTAAACACTAACACTAAAATTGACGAAATGGTAAGCATTAAGTTAACAAATGATCAAACTTTGTTAATAAAAGAAGACCCATCTGAAATCAACATTACACCGGTTCCATGTTTTTTTTCAAAACTCCTTTGTTAGTAATGTTACAATTGATAAAGATCTTTGTGTTAATATAATGCCAAACTCCATTTTTGAACAATTAAGTATTAGTGATTTTTCTCCACTTCAAATACCCATTTTTCTATCCAATCGGAAAATAATAAAATCAATCGGTATAGTTGAGGATGTCCTCGTTCAAACAAATCAAATGGTAATCCCGACCAACTTTGTCATCCTCGATGACGCTCCTCTAGTGTTGGGACGACCTTTTGTAAAAACCCACGAAGCTTTGAAAAACCGGAAGTACAACAATCTATCTATTCAATTAGGGGCATTTAAAAGGAGCATCGATCTTGAGCGTTCAATGAAATATCCTTTCGGCAATAATGACCCCCTAATTGAAGATGAAGATGAACCACCCGATACAAGTGAAAAGATTGACCACTTTGTTGAAGAAGAGGTCGCCATAGAACAAACTTTTAAAGTTCTTGATCAAAATGAGCAACCAAATAAGGAGTCACCTAAAGACCCACCTTTTGAGCTCAAAGAACTTCCAAAAGGTTTGGAATATGCTTTTCTAGACAAAGATGGTAAATCACCTGTAATTATTTCGTCAAAATTAAGTAGTGTAGAAAAAGAAAAATTAATTAAACTTTTGAAAAAACACAAAAATGCGATCGCATGGAAGCTTGTAGATATTAAAGGAATAAATCCTTCCATGTGCACGCACAAAATTTTAATGAATGATGACTATAAATCGGTAATACAACCACAACGTAGAGTAAATCCAAATGTACAAGAAGTGGTTAAAAACGAAGTCATCAAATTACTTGACGTCGGACTTATTTACTCTATCTCCGATAGTCCTTGGGTAAGTCCCGTCCAAGTAGTTCCAAAGAAAGGAGGTATAACGGTAATAACTAATGAGAAAAATGAATTAACACCAACGAGAACCGTCACAGGATGGAGGGTATGTATAGATTATAGGCGATTAAATGAAGCAACAAGGAAAGACCACTTTCCTTTGCCCTTCATTGATCAAATGTTAGAAAGACTATCCGGTCATAAATTTTATTGTTTCTTGGATGGTTTTTCAGGTTACTTTCAAATCCCGATAGCACCCGAAGACCAAGAAAAGACAACATTCACATGTCCCTATGGAACTTTTGCTTATCGACGCATGCCATTTGGTCTATGCAATGCCCCCACAACCTTCCAACGTTGCATGGTGGCAATCTTCCATGACATGATAGAAAAGACAATGGAAGTCTTCATGGATGACTTTTCTATCTTTGGAGATTCATATGACCAATGCCTTGATAATCTTGAACGAATGCTATCCCGATGTGAGGAAACTAACCTCGCCCTTTACTGGGAAAAATGCCATTTCATGGTAACGGAGGGAATAATACTCGGTCATAAAATCTCAAGCGAAGGAATGGAGGTTGATCGAGCAAAAATTGACACTATTTCTCGATTACCACCCCCATCCTCCGTTAGAGCTATCAGAAGTTTATTAGGGCGTGCCAGATTTTATAGGCGATTTATCAAAGACTTTTCTAAAATCTCAAGACCTCTAACAAAATTACTTGAAAAAGATGCCCCTTTCATCTTTGACAAGGAATGCAATCAAGCATTTCTAACACTAAAAGAAATGCTAGTCAATGCACCTATCATGATAGCGCCTGATTGGAAATTACCTTTCGAAATCATGTGTGATGCAAGTGACTTTGCAGTTGGAGCTGTCTTGGGACAAAGAAAAGATAATCATTTCCACCCAATTTATTATGCTAGTAAAACACTTAACGATGCACAAGAAAACTACACAACAACAGAAAAGAGTTACTAGCCGTGGTATTTGCTTTTGATAAATTTCGTTCTTATCTTGTTCTTTCTAAAACAATAGTCTATACAGATCATGCAGTCATTCGATATCTCTTCAAGAAACAGGATGCTAAACCACGTTTGATTCGGTGGATTCTACTCCTCCAAGAATTTGATATTGAAATCAAAGACAAAAGAGGAGCAGAAAACACCGCAGCAGATCATCTTTCACGCTTGGAAGACCCAGCTTTGGAGGCAACCAGGGATGAGCAAATCAATGAAAAATTTCCAACGGAGTCCCTGGAAATGGTGGAATACCGAGAAGAGCCATCGTACGCCGACTATGCTAACTACCTAGCTAGCGGTATAGTCGCCAAAGGATGGCCACATCATCAAAGAAAGAAATTCTTTGCTGATGTAAAGCATTATTTTTGGGAAGATCCTTATCTTTTCAAAATGTGTGCCGATCAACTCATCCGCCGGTGCGTACATGGTAGTGAAGCAAGAAGAATTCTCCGCCATTGTCATGAAGGTCCATACGGAGGACATCATGGTGCCGCTAGTACCGCACGAAAGGTATTTGATTCAGGGTTTTATTGGCCAACCATTTACAAAGACGCCCAAAGTCTTGTCAAGACATGTGACGTTTGCCAAAGAACAGGTAATATTTCTTCCAAAAACGAAATGCCACAAAACGGCATTCTTGTTTGTGAAATTTTTGATGTGTGGGGACTCGACTTTATGGGACCCTTCCCACCGTTAAAAGGAAACAAATATATACTTGTGGCGGTAGATTACTTGTCTAAATGGGCCGAGGCCGAGGCACTTCCAACAAACGATAGAAGAGTCGTGGTAAGATTTCTGAAAAAAATTATTCTCTCGTTTTGGAACACCTAAAGCGTTAATAAGTGATAGAGGTACCCATTTTTGTAACCATCAACTTGAAATTTTTTTTAACAAGATATGGAGTCTATCACCGGGTCTCAACTGCATATCACCCTCAAACAAACGGACAAGCCGAAGTGACTAACAGAGGTTTAAAACGAATACTCGAAAAAACCGTAGGGTTAAATAAAAATGAATGGGCCAATAAATTAGATGATGCTTTATGGGCTTTTCGAACTGTTTATAAAACAACAATAGGCAACCCCATATAAGCTCGTCTATGGAAAAAGTTGTCATTTGCCAGTAGAAATTGCGCACAAAGCCTACTGGGCAATTAAAAATGTAAACTTAGATTTAGAATTTGTCGATAAAAATCGATTGTGCCAATTAAATGAATTACACGAATTAAGGAATTATACATACTCTAACTCTGAAATTTATAAGGAAAGAATGAAGAACTTGCATGACAAACACATTAAACCTAATGAATTTCGAGTAGGAGATCAAGTTCTATTGTTTAATTCACGACTTTGATTATTTCCTGGTAAATTAAAGTCTAGGTGGTCAGGACCTTTTTCCATCACCCATATTTTCCCACACGGTGCAGTAGAAATTAAATCTCGTAATGGAATTCTATTCAAAGTCAATGGCCAATGGCTGAAGCTCTATCAAGGATTCATTGAGGATGAAGAGGAAGAGATCTCGCTTCAAACGGTCGAAGAATGAAAGCATCAACATCATACCTGGTAAGTTACGAACAAGCAGGTTGACATCTAAATCGGTAAGTCTTCTAACCAAGTTTTTGGGAAACAAGGGCACTCACACGAGCACTTATATATAAAAAAAATTGCCCGCCCACGGGGCCGTGTCCGCGCAACTGTCGGGATAAAACCCCTTTTTCAACACAGTTTCTTCATTCCACACGCTCCGTTTCCCCGAAAACTCTCTGTTTTAGGCGATTTTTCTGCAAGATTTTGACATCTCCTCTACTTTTAACAACATCAAGGTATGATTCTATCATTATTAGTAGTTAGATTAAGCATTTGCATGTAGTTTAACATAAAAAATTTAGGGAAAAATCTAGGGTTCTTGAACTTCAGCCGGATCGAAACTCAAATTTTTGCTTAAATCTGTTAGCATTAGTTTAGATACATGTTATAGGAGGTAAATTGTTAGCATCTGAGGCTGTCATGATTCGTGTTTGTTTGCATAAAACGAATAAGTGCAGCGGAAATGAGTAGCAAACTTTGTAAACACAAACAAAGGAAAGTATAGATTGATAAACAATTGCTTTTCATTGATTCAAATGATTTACATAAAAACAAAAGATTACAGTAAAAGCTTACAATCTAAACTCCCCCTCAGCCTGATACACCAGAGTTGGTTGCACAAGATGAAAGGATGAATTGAGGAGAAGAACTCACTCAAAACGATCAAATGTAACATTACAGAGTACTGTCATACTTATAGGCAAACCAAACTACTGATATACTTCAGCTGACGTCACCATGATAGTGACATCTAACGACCTAACAAACTACAAATACTGTCCTGTACAAACTACTGTTATGTAACATCTGATATTCACTAACATACAAAACAAAATGAAAACTACTGCTTCACGTTCCACTGTTGTAGCCTTAGCACAGATGTTGAGTCTTCAATGCTTTCTTCAAAGGTGATCAGTCTTTGAGAGGGCAGTGCTTGAGTCTTCAGCAGCACTTAGGAAACAGCAGTAGATAGAGCAACAGAGTTTGTCTTTAGCAGTTGTTAGGTAATCATCAGAGTTTGGTTTATCAGTTGTTGTAGTTGAGCAGCGCTTAAGATTATTAGTTGTTAGATAACCACTGTCAAGGGGAGAGATTAGAGTAAACTGCTGCTTATTTGAAGTCCACTGATGGGATCCGGTTTTGGCTTTACATTATCTGTTCCTCTGTTAGGGTTCAATCCCAACATAAATCAACTTGCATTGTTCATAGATTTGCACGATTTCTCACAAAAACCCCAAACCCTTGTTTTTGAACCGAAAAAATATAAAATTGAAGGGGTAAACGGTTTGTTTTGGGAAAAACGGCACTTGGGGTTTCATTTTCGGGGAAAACCGCCCCTATTGAACCAAAAATTTTCAAGTTTTTGGGACAGGGTCGAAAAATGGGATTTTTGGGAAACAGACGTCTGGACACGGGGGCGTGCTCGCTGAGCACGGGGGCATGTCCAGCCAGTTTCAGACCAACTCGGGTTGTGTCCGCTAAACACGGGGGCGTGTTCAGCCGACTGTTTTCAGTTTTCTCCGAAAATTTCACTGCTTCGTGCTAATTGTTTGGTGTTTCCTTTCAGATGGCCAAGAAATTCACTCGGTTCAATGCAAATGAGTTGGATGCTAAAGCAAGATACGACTTGCTTCGAACCAGGCCAGAGGAATACCCAAGACAAGTATGCATAGATCTTCTAGGAGCAGTGAACCAGCTTGACCGATTTAACAACCTAGTCACCGGCCCACTAAGAGCCGCTCTGTGCACTCGACTTCGCTCAGTCCACGAATATAATCTGGAATTTTACAGCACATTCGCGTTCAAATCAAGAGCCAGCCCATTTGATAATGATGGGGTAGAATTCCGATGTGTGGGACTATGTACTCAATCTCGATGGCACAGTTTGGGTCAATAGTTGGGTTGTATGCGGAGGAAGATGCGGGTAATGAAGAAAACACCGGAGGTTTACGTGAAATACTAGAAAACCAACGCCAGGCTGCATGGGCGCAAATAGGAGAAGGTAACTACAATCCAAGCAGCACTATGAGCACTAAGTTGAGGGACCCTCTTTACCGTTATATCCATAGGGTCCTCACTTACTCTCTTAACCAAAGGCACGACAGCAGTGGCGTTGTAGGGTTAAGAGATCTGGTGGTCCTTCATTGCATTCATACCCGCACCAACCTTGACGTTCCGTACCTCCTGCTCCGAAACATGCATTCGAACCAGCTTGCTACTTCCCCGACCCCTATCTTCTTTGGGGGTGGATATACCGTCTCTTCAAACATTTTGTGAACCTGCCCAGTTCTTAAAAGAGCCCATGGTCGGGAAGAATGGATATGACCAGCTGCCGCTCCATGAACCTAATTTATGAAGCAGAAGACATGATAGTTAGCTTCCAAAGAGTCCAAGGGCATGCTTGGAACCTGCAAGAGGCACTCGTCTTACACGCTCCACATTTCCAACCTCCTCCTCAATACCACTACCAGCCCCATGGTGATCCGGGCCAATCCTCCTCTCAAGGAGGCGGTTTTCCTAACTTCCAAAGTTTACATGATTTATTGCAGAAAAACCTCATGTGCACCAGGAACACCTACAACATGGCCAACAACACGTACACCTGAGTCGGAGCAATTGAGAGAAACATCTCCGACATACAGGATGACATTGGGAACATCCGGGAGTACATGACGGGGCACGGAGGAGGAGATGATGATGAAGACGAGGACATGGACTAGGCAGAAGGAGCAGAGGTAGGAGCAGCTGGTTGGAGGTCCCACAGGTTAACCCCCCTTATCTCATGAACAATTTCCAGCGTACGTACCGTGTGTTGAACAATTTACTTTCCTCTAACACTTTTTACTTTTCTGCATTTTCTTTATTTTAACTTTGTGGTATGGATGATTGAACAATGGTAATTTAGGATGCTTGTTATGGTTTGATGTAGTATTTATTGATAAAACAGGTACATACGAGGCTTAGAGCACTAAACATTAGTGCCACCAAAGCTGGGACAGCAAAACCGAAGCCAGAAACCTGTTTTACACCCTTACAGATTGTCTACACAGGGTCGTGTCCAGCCGATACGCCCCCGTGCCCATTACCCCAGACCTGTTGTTTGTCTAAATTTTGCAGATTTTTGCCAGACACGGGGTCGTGCCCAGCCGACACGCCCCCGTGTCCACCTTCTGTAAGTTCTCGTTACTGGCATTCTGACCACGGGGCCGTGTTCACTCAACACGAGGCCGTGTCCAGACGCCCAATAACATTAAATTTTGTTTTTAAACACGCTTTTACACACTCAATCAACCTAAAAACTTATTTTTGGGACACATTGAGGACAATGTGTAATTTAAGCGTGGGGGGGGGATGCTAAAACCTTGAATCTTGCAAGTCCTAATTACAAGCCTTACACAAAACTCTATTGGAACCACTAAATACCCCAAATTTTTTCAAAATTTTTTTATTTTTTTTTTACTTGTCTAGGTTTAATTTGGGAATTTCAAGTTCTAAAAAAGGTTATATTTTTACAAATTTACAACCGATATCGTCGTGATAAAAAGAACCAACATAAGAAAATTATGACACGGCATGACAAATCTAGTTAAAATTTGATTATATATACTTGATCACATAAAAACCCATTCCCACAAAAAGTGAGTTTTGAGCCTTTATTGAGCATACAAATACACATCTTTAAACTAAATGCTCATTTTTCGTTTCTTGTGTGAATAGCCTCTTGGTTCTTACGACTCTAGAACTTGCCACGACGATGCATTCCCGGTCCTTACCAACTTAAACCCGAATAAGTAAATGATAGAGGCATTAGGACTAACCTTTTTTATTTCAACACCATTATTTTTTTCTTTTTTTTTACCACCTACCCAAAATCCCCCTAGTTAACCCCTTTGAGCCTAAATCTTTTCATTTCTTAACCCAAAACAAACACCCTTTTACCCACCAAAACCCTTTTTCATTTTAAACCCTTTATTTTAGTAATAAAGCTCGGTTTTTCTTATGACTTCCTTATCAAAAAAAATGATGATGATGAAGCCAAAAGAAATAAACAAACAAGTTTATCAAAAAGAACTTTGTTTGAAGAATTGCTTCATCAAAATAAAAGGTTGCAAAAATAAAAAGTCTTTCGAAAACCGACGCTTTTTACGCCTTTCGCCCTTTTCTACTAACCACTACCCCAACCACCTACCTTTAACCCAAGCCTAACCGTTCCCCCCAAAGTCCTCTTGATTTTACAAAGGTGTATAGTTAAAAAGGAGGAGGATTGATTGCTTGGCAAGCTTATGGTAGGAGTAAGTTCAATGCCGCTCTCGAGTATTTCACTAAAATACATCTTCGGCCGAGTGTTGAGTGATCCCCCGTGAGGTATGTGAACTTGTATATAAATGGAATTTTAAAAAGGCATGTTGTGCCCTAATAAGTAATTTGTCTTAGGTAATGTTTTAAATAAATCATGACGAATAGGATTCTACCCATTCCATTTGGGAGTGAAAAGCCACATTATAAAGAGTTTTGCTTGAGGACAAGCAAATATTCATGTGTGGGGGTATTTGATGTGCGCAAAATGCAACATATAAATTACATCAAATGTGGCATAAAACTAACCCTTTTTTAGTACTAATGTTGGAAAAAGTGTGTTTTTGTCTTCCTTTTGTATTTTCAGGATTAAATGAGCTCAAATGAACAAAAGAAGCAAAAAGGCAACTAAATCTAAACATAAATACAAGAAAAGGAATAAACGTGGCATGCCCGACCCCCCGACAGCATCTTCCCAAGCAAAAACAAGAGAACAGAAGGCTGAACACGCCCCGTGCTCAATGAGCACGGGGGTGTGCCCAAGTGTCTGCAGAAAAGACAAAGTTGTGGAAGCTTCTATCACTCACCACGAGAGCGTGCCCAGCGGACACGGAGCCATGGTCAACTCTAAGATTCACAGAATCTAGGGAAACCTTGATAGTACAGATACGCTTCTGCCCACGGGGTCGTGCCCAGTGAACACGGGGGCGTGGTCAAATAATGCAGACAAACTGCATTTAATGAAGAAAGAGAAGATGGGTGGACATGGGGCCGTGTCCGGGCTTCTGTGAAGGCTATAAATAGGGGTGCTAGACTCACTTGCAAATCATCACTTGGCAAACCACCTCTCTCACACTTCACCCACCCACCACCACCATCACAACCCACATCCACCACCATCATCCATCATCCATCATAGAGTGTGTGAGTAGTCTCGGGATCCAAGATTGATCGTAAGAGTTCTTGACAATCAAAGACCATGTTTGCCTAAGTCTCTTACATCACTTGGTGAAGACAAGTGTCTAGTGTAATACTTTTTATTTTTAATCTTTTCGCACTTTTTATTTGGTTATGTATTAATGACTTTAATAACTAGTTTCTTAAGTTGAAGGTGAATCTTCCTTATCATTTGTCCGTGGTGTCTTGGCATTATTTTACTGTCTATATAAAATAAAAGATTTTCACCATTCATATCTCCACGGTCTATATGGAGATATGTTGGCTACATGGTCGGGGGTTAAGGGAATGGTTTGGTAAGAGTCTTGCCTTGTTCAGTGTATAGATCCTGCAAGGACCTGGGTCAACTTTAGTAGGACCTCCTTCAATACCCACTGGTATTGGATGGCAGGGGTCCGAACTCCTTAACCCCCTCATATGTAAACTACTATTAAAACATTAACCCGGCTATTTTGGACGGTATCCCTACTGACTCAGACTACTTAGCCGAGGGTAAGGTCACCTTCAAAAGAGGGGCCTACCACATTACGCATTAATAACTTAATTAATTATCTTTCAATAATCCAACTCTTTAGGATTGTATCCTTGCTGACTCAAACTACTGGGTTGAGGGTAACGTCACCTTCAAAAGAGGGGCCTATTACTATAACTAAGATAATCTCTTAAAAAGTGCAAAAGTGCGGAAATAATCAAAGGTTACACTAAACACGAGTCGGATCCAAGTGATTCATCTTGTCTATCTGTTTTTACTTTTATTTTTCAGCATTTTTAGTTTTTATTTTATAGTTTAAAACCTTTTTCTAAACTTTTGATTTGATTAGACGTTGAGGATAAACCGGTATTAAAAGCTCTTGTGTCCTTGGACGACCTCGGTATCTTGCCAACACTATACTACGCTCACGATGGGTGCACTTGCCCATATGTGTGTTTGGTGTTAGTAAAATATCGTGTTTTATAAATTTAAAACTTTACTAACGTGTAAAAAGGGCTAAAAATTTACATAAAAACCTATAATACCACACGCGCATCAGTACACTTAGATCATGTGAGTGGTGGGCACAACGCTTAAGGTCATCAATCCTAGTATAGGACCGAGGGACATGAGTGATAGATCTATTTGGGTGTAGCGAGCCCCGCCCATGTTGGACCAGGGTTTGGCCCATGAGTAGACTATGTCTTACAGCCGGAAGCCTGGTGCAAAATTTGCTAGGTTTGAGCTACCTACATCACGTCACACATATCAATGGCCTTGCAACCCATTGGTGATCTGTTTTCCTTGTTGCTTTCATACCGGGAATTATAAACGTACATACATATTTACAGTGGTTTCAAAGGTTTATAGTGTTCGGTTTCGCTAGATTAAGCGTTGATCGGGTAGAATGTGGTTTATATCCTTCCGAGTGTGATGCCTCGTTGGATATAGGTTATTTAACCAAACATTATGATTTAGAGTGATTTTGAAAGGTTTAAAGTTTAAACCCAATTCAACTAGTTCATATATTTTATATGTATATTTAAACTAGTCGTGTGCGCAAATACTACGTCAGAAGGTCGAATGGACCTAGGACGAGTCCGTTATGCCAAAATACATTTCAAAATATTGTATGATTAGTCTTGAGGTCAAATTATATGCCTCTTAGGTTTAAAAACCATTTCTACGCCAAAAGTGCGTTTTGACATTTTTTAAAAAGTATGTATGGTTGACTCGTCAAATAACTCTTCAAATGATATAAACAAAAGGTAAAACCTCAGAGGGTTATTTCCTATAATATTAGGGTCACATAACATGCCTTAATTGGGTTCTAACTTATAAAGTAGACCGAACAGGTCAAAATCGAAAGTCAAAGCAAAAGTCAAACTGCTTGACTTTCGATATAAGAATGAATGCTAAACTACGTATGACGAGTTGGGCATGTCAAAATAAGTTATATAAGTCTATACAAACTATTATGATGCCAAAACAAATTTCTTAGATAGTTATAAGTTCAATTATCGTAAAACACATATTTTCAAGTTTTGACTTTTATATATAACATGCTTGACTCGTCATTTCGCCTACTAAACGAGATTGTCGGAGGGTATGATCACAGGGGATTCATACCTTCATTATTACGATCACATAGGAAAGTTTGATTCGAACTTTGACTTGACCATAGTGGTTAGAACTGAAAGTCAAACGAAAAGTTAAACTGTTTGACTTTCAGTTGAATATTAGCTAAATAATTGAAACCGAACAAAAGAGGAAGACATACTAGACTTGAAGACTACTGAGAACTCTTATAAAACTGCTCCTAACTCTAGAGAAGCTCCAAGGAAGAGATTTAGAGTGAGTTTTGAGAATGGTGTGCATAACTCATGAACTTCATGGCTATTTATACTCACTTAAGGGCTTCTAAATCATGCCAAGTGTTAACCCAACTGAGTGGAAGCTGATTAGTGGCACCTTAGGTGTCCTAAGGAGAATGAGGAGTGGCAAGTTCACGACCAGATGGCATTTTGGCAGTTGTAGATTGACAGTTGTCATTCTTGCTGTCACTGGCACCTGTAACACCCTAACACGCTTTTACTGAAAAGACGCAGCGGAAATTCGTACTATAAAATTTCTTACAATAAAACTATCTTTTGTACATAATTACAAAATAAAAGCATAACTTGAAACTATCATTTTACATAGTCAAGTATTCCCGTACAATCTATCTTGTGACTCGTCTTCGATCTCCTCTCCTCAATGATCCACGATGGCTTGTACGACCTACACTTACCATACAATTTCGAGCATTAGTACATAACATGAACGTAACAAGTTTCATACACTCTTACTTTCTACTCCATTATCCCTTTGTAACTAGGCATTTCCATCTGAGTATCCATTCTCCAAAGAGACTTCATCATTGTACCTGTATTATTGTTCATACTCAAGGTACACTGTTATTTGCATCAATACACAATCATATTGAAATCGTATGAACATACGTGCTTACCTTCTTGCATTCGGTTATACATGCATACTAGCATCCGCATATATATATATATTCACACCTACAGGCATATGCACCTTCATATATACTTACCTATGTACATATCTACATACTTACACCCATACTTAAATCGAAACATAATTATACACATACATACATTCAATAGTGAAATCCATACATGCACACATACATACATACATACATACATACATACATACATACATACATACATACATACATACATACATACATACATACATACATACCCACGTACTTAATTCGTTACCCCGCATACTCGCTTACATACCCCGATCTTGCTCGCACATCTTAAACGCCTTCAAAAATATCTATCGGGTATGTTTCGGTTCTTAAAAATGAGTTTCATACTCATCCATAACTTACCAAGCCATTTAGTAGGGTTAAGGATCATTATAGAAGCTTAACAAGGCTTGGAATGGGTTCACGGGGTCCGAATTCGAAGGAAAAACAAAGAAAACCTCAAACTATACATTTGTACCTGACCTCCACCGTAAGCTACGGTGGCTACCGTAGCTTACGGTGGCCCCTGATGTCTTACGGCAGCCTTATACTGCCTTACGGCAGAAATAAGTCCCCAGCTCCCACCGTAAGCTACGGTGGCTACCGTAGCTTACGGTGGCCCCTGAATCAGCCTTCCTTTTTAAGAACTAAAATATGCATAACTTGCTCGTTTTGCATCCGTTTCACTTGAAACTTGTTCCTAAACATCCGTAAAACAATTCCTCACATATTAGACTAAGATTCTTTCCCCGGGTCCTTAATCATTACCCGTATTATTACCATTACCTCGCTTATTCTTATTTATTCGACCCGTTTGGTCCCATAAACTACCTTCGACTGTCTAGATCAATAGTTATCTTATTACTTTCAATCATTTCACACCATACATGACTTCCCTTCATATAATATCCAGAATAAGTTCTTATGTATACTAAGAAGTGAGTCGGAAATCACTTACCTTGTGCATCCAAGTTTGTGCAAAGCTTCCCTTTTCCTCATGATCCGTTAGCTTTCCATACTTGAGTCCATGTCAATTGGGGTTCATATCCTTTCAAGTCATTATGTCCACATCAAAGTTAGTATGCATGTTCATTCATATCACATCCATTTCAAACTCTTAGCTACATAGACTTTCATTAGTCAAACTTATCATGCATATGACATGAACCGACAATCCACATTGTTCAACATTCATTTAGTCAATCTATTATCATACGTATGTGCATTTAATCGTCCTAACACCTAATCATGATTCTTTAAATTCTCATAGACATATTCATAAGTCTAATCATGTCACTCGCATATTCATTGACTTTTCAGAAAGTCAATGACCATACTTACTTACTCCCCACTTATGAACACACACACCTTTATCTTGATATGATAGACTATTTTAGTAACGCCATACACATTTCATAATCATGTCATGTAGTACATACAACTACATAATCACTCGATTTCTTACTCGATATTCACAAAATCAATTTACACATGGTAACACTTTCATGATCCTACACTTGACAACTACATGCCAAGTTAGCCAATTTAATGTAATCGTAACATCAAGCTTTACTAGTTGTCTTCAATCTATACACTTAGTACATACTCATTTCTAAATTACCATTATGTCACTAATCCGACTCATGGCGTGCACTACCATTCAAGCATCGGGTACTAATCCCTAATGCATACTTCTCGGAACCATCTCATCAACTAACTACTCACATGTATTTCATCCAAAACACGTATCTCATGCTAACTTAACTATCTAACATAACATTATCACATTCTACACCAAATTACCAAATTCTTGCAATAATTTTACTTTCTAGCTTCGCCTAGACATTTCATCGAACACTAGGCGTGCGTACTAACATTTATGCATAATGTACAAGTAATTCAAGCATATTCTTTCCATATTCAAGCAAGATCACTTTGTCATAAATTTTACATCATGTTATCATCAAAACCTACCACATATCCTATGAATCAACATAATTATCAACATACATATTTCATCATGACTATTCTCATGCTCATTAACATAGGTTTCATTCCAAATTACTATGACAACCGAAATTTAGCCATAATTCTACTTAAACATGATAGCAATAGTAAACTTTCATCCTAATTTGGATCAAACTCACATATTCATCAACACCCACTTCATGGTTGTTCATCAAAACTAGAAATTAAGGCATACCTTGGCTAAAGCTTGCTTAGATAATCACTTTTAGGGCTCATGCAAGTTCGAATTCAACCCAATTCGCATCCAATTTGTTGATTAGGGTTCATGAGGGGTTCCCCCCTTTCTTTCTCCTCTCTGATCGAACACACACACACACACGTCCAGGTGTGTGTGTTTGTGGTTTTTATTTTTGTTTTATATTTAATCTTTCCATTTATTCAAAACCACCCCCTCATGTTTGACACTTGCTCATAATTAACCCATTTTCATGTCCTTGTTTGTTTTGACTAAGCATTTAACTAGGTTCAATAACCTAGTTACTACATTCTATTTTATTAAACATGGGGCCTTACTAACAATTTAATAATTCGGTTTTGGAACTGTTGCGCGCTAGGGGTGCCTGGCGCGCAACAGTTTTGAATGCCCTTGCGAACTGTAAGGGCTAATCCTTGTGGTCCGTAAAGGACCACAAAAGGCTAAATTTTTGGAATTTTTCACTATTAGTCCTTGGACTTTATTTAATTCCCCATTTTGATGATATTGATCCCTTTCCTTCCACAAATCAGAATTATACGGAGAGTTTGGACACGTGTCGCTTTATAATTCGATATAAATGTACTGGATGTTACAAGCCCAAGTCAAATTGTAGAACTCATTGTTGTCGCACCTGTCACCCCCACCCCCGTCACCCAGATAATCATGCCTGCGCCCCCTCCCCTACATCGGCGATATAAGGAGTGGCCTAGTGAGTTGTAGCTTCTCCCAAGTTTTTTCTGCCACAAATAACGGTTGTTCGATCCTTCCTCCATCAATCCTTAAGGGAATCTCCTACTCCAACCTTGTTTCGGGAACATAGTTGTAGAAACCCTAATCATGGAGATCGATGGCTTAGTGTGTACGGGTTCAAATGTTGGTCAAAATTACAATTATTTTGGTTGAGTTCCTTCACATTTTTTATAAATTATTGAATTTCTTTACATGTTGGGGTTTAGAAGCATTAGTTCTAATTTCAATTCCAATTCCTTTTCCAACCAAACATATTGAGAATGAAATTAAGATTCTAATTCTAACAAACGAGACATATTAGGAAGTGGAATTCATATTTCATTTACACTTAATTCCGCAAACCAAATGCAACGATAAGTGTTTTATATTACATTCACACATAGGGATACAAACTCCTATTTGGGTTGAAACCGGTTTGGATTGAGAACCAGTCCGATTTCTTTGACCTTGGGCACAAATAGGTTCGGGTTGAGAAACGGTTCTAAGCTTAAAAAACCCAACACACCCCTAACGGATTAGGGTCGGGCTCAAAACCTATTTGGCCCAAACCTATTTCCCAAAGTTGAGTTTGCATATTTTGCAAAAAAAAAAAAAAAAAAAAAAGAACCACAATACTTGCAACATGCCTTGTTTGGATCGCTTGACATTTCACATGACTCAAAGTTGCACCAAATTTCCAGGTTCTTTTTCGTAACTAACATTAGAACCACTTTAAGATTTGAAGATGGACCACAACCAACAGAAGACGAAACCATTTGAGAGATTTTTTTATAACGTAAACAAGAATAATAAGAGTTTTTGAGCATCTAAGAGCGTAGATAACGTTTTTGAGAGCTGTGATTCAACTAGAACTTACCATATATATGGGGGCTAAATGCCAAAAAAAAAAAAAAGGCAAAAAATGAGATCCAACGGTTATATAGTTGTTTAGCACGTCCCAATAGTCTGAAACCGGTTTTTGAACCAAATTTTTATGCCTCCCAAACTGTTTTTGTGATGTTGAAACCTATTTTTTTTAAATGTTGGAACCGAGTTCTCACACTTCTCACGAAATATGTGCTCTCATTTTAACCTTACACTATATATATATATATATATATAGGTAAAGGGTACTGTACAAATTCCCTTTATCGTACGCTACAATCTCAGCCGTCCGATCATCTTCCCGCAATGAAAATCGCATGTTGTTTTTTTTTGTAATAATTTCGCATGTGATAAATTTGATGAAATAGCAGGTGTTTTTTTTTGTAACAATTTCGCATGTGATAATTTTGATGAAATAGAAGGTTGTTTTTTTGTAACAATTTCGCATGTGGTAATTTAATTTCGCATGTGATAATTTTAATGAAATAGCAGGTTGTTTTTTTGTAACAATTTCGCATGTGGTAATTCAATTTCGCATGTGATAATTTTGATGAAACAGCATGTTGGTTTTTGTAACAATTTCGCATGTGGTAATTTTGAAGAAATCGCATGTTAAAAAACCAACATGCGAAATTGTTACAAAAAAACAACATGCGATTTTCAATGCGGGAAGATGATCTGACGGCTGAGATTGTAGCGTACGTAATGTACGATAAGCGCATTTGTACGTTAACCAGCCCCTATATATATATATATATATATATATATATATATATATATATATATATATATATATTGCATAATTAAAATAAATAAAAAACACAAATTATTTTGGATATATAATCGAGTCGAGTAATCGGGTATGTCACCAAATCCCATACATGTGAAAAAAAAACAATCACATACCCAATTACCTACCCTATAACTGTCCTAAATGCTTCGGATTTTGAATTTATCCATCGAGTTTGGGTTCGATTGCCATCTGTAAACATTATATTAGAATAAGAGATGTATCGTGCACCCTCGATTAGGCCTGACCCATTATGTTAAGGTCCAACACATGTTAGCCCACTAGGTTTGCTCAATAGTTCCCTATAAAAAGGAATCTAACACATTATTTTAGGTACACATTATTTTAGGTGCTCCTTCTTTCTAATTCTATTCGATTGGCTTTATCTCTCGTGTATCCGGTATACTTTAATGTTGATGATAGATATGTACGCATATATGCTTGACACACGATAGACAAAAACTGACTTGTTCGTTGACAGAGCCGTCTCCGAAAACTCTCCAAATAATTTAGGCCTTCGGCGAAATAAAAAACTGGGCCCAAAATTGTAGTAAGCGGAAATTAATTAAAAAAAATTAGACCTTCATGGTTGAGTCAAGACCTAAACTTGATACCTTCAGATTATCTTGAGATGGTTTTTTCCACTACATCACCATCAATTTTATGTACAATAAATGAATGCGTATATTAAATACATAATTTACTATATATATAAAAGCTTATAAAAACTTTTCGGGCCCTTTAAAAATTTGGGTCTCGAGCGACGACACGGATTGACCGGCCTAAGAGTCGGCCATGTTCGTTGGAACCTTCTAACAAGTTGTTTACAACTTATATCCCTATAAGAAGGAAACCACACATTGCCACCATTGGATCCAATTCAAATCCAGAGTGGTCTTCTCTTTACACTACTATAAAGACCTAAGTGTAGCTACGTGGGTTGTTGAACAGAGTGGATACATCCTTTTTAAATTAGAGTTGTCCCAATATAAGTTAACGAACATGTTAATTAAGATTAAGTATCCATTATTCAGCGTTAGGCACTGGATTAGGCCAATGAGCTTTAGCTTATCTGGCCTTGAGGGGAAGTGAAGATCTAAGCTAGTGAAGATTTTGGCTGAAGGCTACTAGTCTCAAGTTTGAATTCGATTTCAATTGGGTTTTACTACAATGAGCCTTTGAACAACGGGTTTTCCACGGAATTGTAGATGGTGGGCTTTATATGTCCATACGTGGGTTTTTATTTTCTATTTTGGTTAAGAATGAAAAACAAGATTAATTAACATCATCCTTGATTTAATACAACATAAGTACTTTTATAATTTCTACATGCCTACTTTTTCTTATCATTAACTATTTATATATTGTGCATAGAGTTAATTACTGTTTTCGTCCCTGTGGTTTGTCAAAAATCACTATTTCAGTCCATTAGTTTAATAATTGTGATTTCAAGCCTTGTGGTTTCACTTTCATAACCATTTCAGTCCCTGTGGTTTTACTTTCGTAACCATTTCAATCCATTTATTCTGTTAGTACAAGGAGTGAAACGGTTACGAGTTGGACTGAAATAGTTACGAAAGTGAAACCACAGGGACTGAAATCATAATTTTTAAACTAATGGACTGAAATAGTAATTTTTGACAAACCACAAGAACGAAAACAGTAATTAACTCTTGTGCATATGTATGTTTGTTCACTGCAAATAAAAAATAAATATTAGCTTTTTATCCTTGATGTATTGGTGTGGCCACCGGTAGGACATGTGGCTTTAAAGCTAACAAAAAGGATGGGAAATAATTTGTGTGATGTGGCTCCCTTTTGTCTTTCAACGGGGGAGGTAATCGTCTATTTCTTGAACCAATCAATATTCTCCATAACTATCAACTTTCATTTATATCCCCTTGAAAATCTCAATCTATGAAAATGAATAAACTAGTTTCAAGTCTATGTTAACATAACTTTCAACTTTTTCTTTGATCCAGTCTTAGGTCCCGTTTGATTAAGGAGTTGAAATTAGTTACATATAAATATGTGTTTGTTTCAAATACCCGTGAACCACAACTTCGGCATCTTCCATGAACTAGAAAAGATCATCACAACAGCGAACAAACAATGACGACGAGCCAAAATCGATGGTGAACCAAAAATTAGTGAACCGGAATTTGAACCAACGTGACTATGGTGACCTAGGATCGAACCAAAATTAAAGAAACAAAATTTAAGATAATGACTAGCGAAGAAGAATATGAAGACTTGAATCATCGATGATCGGACAAGGAGATGATCATTGGTAGTGAAGTGACTGAAATCCCTATGTTAATCCCTTTTACTAGCGATTATTGATCGACTAGCCCTTATCGAGCCATATGATTCTTGGATGGAGATGATGAATAATATTCTAAGATGAAGACGGGGATATCTATTTAAGTGTCTAGGGTGAGGCACTTCTAGGATGGGGGTTGTTGACATGACAAAGACAAATGATTAGGAATGGAAAAGCAACAAGGGATTAAAAAATATTTATTTTGGCAAGTCACCTCAACACAAGTTAGTGTTTGTTACCTCTAATATTTTCACAAGTTGGTAAATCATGTAAAATAATAGTTTAATGTGTCGTTTTTAGATACACGTCAACAAATGTCGTTGTCGTGACTTTATATATGTTGATCATTATTACCAAAGAAAGTTTATATGCTATAATGCCTTTTGAATTTAGGACAAAGGGGTGTTTGGGATTTAAGTTTTGAAAGTGATTATTTTATTGTAGCGTTTATATTAGTAGATACTTTGTTTTTATTTTGAGTGTTTGGGTATAAAGAAAATAATCCACCTGCCAAAACATAAACATAGTTGAGGAATAGTTGCAAAAACGAAATTGATTATGTTTTTGTTTGTTTTCATTTTTTTTTTTTAAATATTGGAACAACTATGGAATTTCGAACACTGTTTATAACCTGATCATCAGACACTATCATTTATTGTTCGTGTTTTTACAACTGTTCTCGTATATTTACATTCAAAAGGCGAGACACATAAACCCCTATTGAATATATCAAGTATAGTTTTAATTTTTAAAAGTTGACCGTTGTATATATAAAAGGATGAAATACAAATATATAGCTTACTTTTAATTTTTTTTCCTAACTGGGCATATACTAGTTTTTGTGACCCCGTCCAATTAAGAGTCATGGCCATGAAATTGGCGAGACGGTGGAACCAACTAGAGGCTCGTATAGAGGGAAACATGCCTTTTTAGTCTAGTGGTTGGCGTCACTTGATGCTAAACCAAAACCTGTGTCGGGCTTGTTGTCGAGTTGAACTGTGCCTAGCATTCTCGAGCTATTCCCGATCTTAGATTTGAGTTGCAACATATAAGAAACCCGTCGAAGGTTACCGTTTCCCGCTGGAACGTTTGTAGTCGAATATAATATACTCGTTGTCTTTAAAACATAACATGGTTACCTGATGTGGGCTGATTCAGGCCAAATGGACCCAAAACTATATTACCGGGCCTATATATTAGACCTAGTTTAGGACTTAGCATCATCACATATTAATCCAAGTAACTCTTTGATCAAGTTATGTGAATGTCTACACTTCTGATCCCTAAGAGTTGATAATGCAGTATACTTCTTTGGAGCTTTCGACTATGATCAAATCAGACATGGCCAATATTGCATTAGTCATATGTTGGGTTATCATGATGATGCTCGTATTCTCCCATATACGTGGACATGTAAGTATGTAACCGTTTTGGGAGAGTTTCTTTTTACTGGGTGTTGTATTAAAAACAAAATCACTCATTCATATATAGATGTGTCAAAATTGTCATACTTAATATAACTAGTTTTATACCCATCCGATGGACGGAAATATTAATGATATAATGACATAAGTATTTTATTGTGTGTGTCTAAAGAAAACGTGAGTTTTAAGCCTGATATTTTGTTTTTATTTTATTTTTTCTTTTATTATTTCGTATTTTATTTTATCTTTCAACCATAATCATTTTATTTACCTTTATCGGTCCGGTAAGCAAAAAAGCAATTTAATATTTGCTTTTTAAATGTTCAGATAAATAATTTTATAATAATAAGCGTAGATAATACGAGTTTTTTCCTAAACTAGTGTTGGTGGAAAAAATATTTATCAAAATAGTGTTCATTGAAAACAATTTACCAAAATGGTGTTTATTGTTTAATTTTTATTTGCTTTTCTTTTTAAACAACATATTAAACGTTTATAATATTTTTTTAAATAAATCAAGTACCTATTTTTTTATTCTTAATGTTTTATATTTTTTTCAACCAATCCAATATTTTTTTAGTTCTTTGATTTCTTCAATTTCTCCGATTAACTCTTTAAATTTTTTTAGCAATAACTCTTTTAAAATAACACATTAGCTTTTTTTTCCTATACAATTAAATCATTATCTATTTCTTTTTTCTTAAAATACACTTATGTTTATAGTAAATTCATCCAGTAATTCTTTTTATTTAATATTTTTTTTACGGAATATGAATTGATTTTTTATTTATCTTCATCTTTAACAGTATTTTAATATTAATCCAAGTTATTATTACTAATAATATTAAAATAAAACTTACTATATACTTGGCACTATAGTGCCCCAAGAATTTTTTAATAATGTTCAAATTTGTTACATACGTTTGTTATTGATAATACCAGAATCAACAATAAATATGCATATTTGTTTGTAGGGTTACGCACGTAAACGAGTTATAAAAATATATTGGAGAAATCAAAGATTTTAAAAAAATATTGGATTGATTGAAAAAAATATAAATCATTAAAGAATAAAAAATAGATACTTGTTTAATAAATACAAAATTAACAAAGAACACTATTTTGGTAAATAGTTTTCAAAAAACACCATTTTGGTAAATATTTATTCCACCAACACTAGTTTGGGAAAAAACTCAAATACATATCTATGCAAGTATATACACGTATTTATTGAATACACGTAAATTTAGATTTTGTTGTTTTATTTGATTTTAAAGAAAACATAAGAATATATAATATCCTAATCCTATGTCTTGTATCATAGGCATGGATAACATTATCTTTACTACTGATGTGTTTTTTAAATCTTTTTTTCCTTAAAACCGGTGGAAATGTAAATAGGATTTTATATAGACATGTATAAAATGGATCAAGGTTAAATATCACTTATTTTTTTTTAAATAGCTAAAATGACCGAGAATTCAACCTTAGCCAAAAAAAAAATTAATTAACTAACAAAGCAACCCGTTATGTATAACCTCAACGAGCACCATCGTCTAGTATGGGTGTGTAGAAAAAATCCACATCCGAAAATGAACTATCCGAAATTATGAATCCGAAGTATCCGAAAACTCGAATATCTAAATTTCGGATATACACAATTTCGGATTCTGATAGTCTTCTAAAAATTTTCGGAAAATTGATTTTTTTTGTAAAAAAAATCTATACTATATAATAAAAGAAACCTGATTTTGGACACGTGTTATTCATTGAAGATGTCTACATTTGTAATTTCTTACTTTTTCATACTTAATATTATTATTTACCAAATTGACACATTTTTATTTAGTTTACCCTTATCTCATATTTTTTTAAAAAAATATCGATTATTCTATCTCTTATTTTCATATTGCATTTTTTTTTTAAATTTAGTTTGTAGAGTTAATTACATAGTTAGTCCTTGTGGTTTGCACAAAGTAACATTCTTAGGTATTAATAGTTTAAAATCACATTCTAGGGTATTAACTTTTCATTTTGTAACGTTTGAAGGTATTAACATTATTTGTAGGCTTAAAATCAAATTCTATTAGTACCTAAATATGTTATTTTATGCAAACCACAGGGATTAACTATGTTAATATCCAAGAACTTAATACCTCCAAACGTTACAAAATGAAAAGTTAATACCTTAGAAGGTGATTTTAAACTATTAGTACCTAAGTATGTTATTTTGTGCAAAACACAAGGACTAACTATGTAATTAACTCTTAGTTTGTACTTATCTTTTCCGTTCAAATGGGACAGAAGTAAAATTATTGGGTTTCACATTTGTAATTAGTTATTTTTTTATTTACTCACACGTATAAGCCCATATATAATCTAACCTACTTTTAATAAAGGATTCCAATTAATTCTACGTGAAATTTATAAAGACTTTTTGTTATACACTTAATTTCATATATAATCTAATCTAACTTTTAATAATGTATATATGTGTGGACGCTTGGAGGGCAAAATTGAAATTACACTAATTTTAACGTTATTTCACTAAATTTGTGAAATTAACGTTAAAAGCGGCGGACGGTTAATCATGCATCATCATCATGTGGTGGCGATCATCATGTGGTGGCGTTGATAGCAAAAAGACAAAAGGGAATATGCACTAATCGGTCTTTGTCCCGATTGCTAAGTGTTATGTGCCTTATGTCCAAAGCTTGATGCAAAACTACTATCGAGTCGGGGGTCTTACTGAAAGCAGCCTCTACATCTTACTCTCCTCAGACCCTACCTTAGCTTTGCTATTTCTGGGATTTACTGATTATGATGATGATGATGACGATGATGATGATTTAGTATATATAATTAGATTTATTCAACCCGTATAATACAAGGGGTTTATAAAGATATAATTTTTTTATTATTTAGTTTATAAAATTACATTTATCCAACCCGTGTAATATACAAGGTTACAAAATTACATTTATTTAACCCGTGTAATACACAGTGTTTTTAAAGATATAACTTTTTTTATTATTTAGTATATATAATTAGATTTATTCAACCCGTACAATACACGAGTTTTTATTATTTGGTATATAAAATTACATTTATTCAGTACAATACATGAGGTTTTTAGTGATATAATTTTTTTATTATTTAATATATAAAATTAAAGTTGTTCAACCCGTGTAATAAATGAGATTTTTAAAGAATAATTGTTTTAATTTAGTATATAAAATTATATTTATTCAACCCGTGTAATACACGGGGTTCTAACCTAGTTACATAATAAGTAATAATTAGATATTTCGGATATTTCATATATTTTGGATAGTATTTTTTTTAAATCAGATATCTGAAATATTTTCTTAACTTGTTGATTATTATTTGTTAATACTTTCTTTAATTAATTTCTTAAATGTATTGGGACTGGGCTTGGAAACCTATATCGGCACTCAACTTTGTAGTTTTCTATTTAATTAATTTCTTAAATGTATTGGGATTGGGCTTGGAAACCTATATCAGCACTCAACTTTATAGTTTTCTATCTTTGTAAAAACACAAGTCGTATACTCTTGCGTATGTTTCTTTCGGTTGTTGTAGTTCAATCATCGTACCAGTACTACAACGAACTGAACCGACACTAACGGAATGTCTGTCACAACACGCAAGAAATTCCACTAGTAAACATTAAACACATTTTTGATTTCCTTAAAAGTTTCTCCCAAGCTACAACATTGTAACAATAATTTTGTAGAATAAAAAATATGTTTTTATTAGGTTTTGATTTAGGCCAGAAGGCTTAATGAGGCCACGTAAAAAAGGATATACATCATACAGGACTATGTAATAAATAGAAAATACATCATCTTTATGTGTCTCTTAACTCACCTAAACCTAATAGCAGTAGGGTAACACCTAACAAACTGAATCGATATCGACGGAATGTCCCCCGTAACGCGCAAAAAATTTCACTGGTAAACATTAAACTCATTTGAGATTTCCTTAGAAGATTCTCACATCAATATGTCACTATAGTGAGTTTGATATGTTAAATAGAGCTACAACATTGTAACAATAATTTTGTAGAATAAAAAATATGTTTTTATTAGGTTTTAATTTAGGTCAGAGGCTAAATTTAACAAGGCCAGGTAAAAAAAGGCTAAACTTAATAACGCCACGTAAAAAAGGATATACATCATATAGGACCGAGTAATAAATATGAAATACATCATCTTTATGTCGTCTCTTAACTCACCTAAACCTAATTGCAGTAGGGCAACACCCAACAAAGCCATCCATGCTGCTAATCGGAGAAAAAAGTTTTGACTATTTTATCTTTCTTCTTCTAATTTTGTTTTTCGTAAGGGTTGGTGTTGAAATTTAAAGGGGGTTGGCGTCAAAATTTCATGGGGTTGGTCAAGATTGTATCGTATATATACAAATAAAACTTTTTTTTTCGTTGGGTGCGGGCAACCCCTATGTCTAGTACATATTCTTCGAAAACCTTAGGTGGGATACCTTTAGTCAAGACCCGCAAGCATTTTTTTAGTGCTTATATACTCGATATGAAGGTTATTTTCCTCGATTCGCTCACTTACGAATAAGTACTTTGCATCAAGATATATAATCCATCTCAAGTCGAACTCTTACGGTTCGAGAAATTAACGGCAACTGAGTTATCAAAATAAAACTTCAATAATCTAGGAATGGAGTTAACAACTTTGAGTCCAATGATAAGATTCTTTAGAAACATTCCTGGATATTGTAGTCAGTTGTTGCTTATGACTCTTCCATGAAATAGGTCCGCCGACTAACATAATGATATACCTTGAAGTGGATTTCTTGTCATCTTTGCATTTAGCAAAATCAGAATAACTAACCACTTCCAAATTATCACTTTTTCTGTAAGTCGGTTTATAGACTTCCGTCCCTTGCAGATATCGAAGAACTTTTAGCTACTTTCTATTAGTGTATAAACATAATTATCGTTATTTTATGTACTTATATTTAGGATTTATATGTTACAATATATGTGAAACGGTTTAATAAACGAACGGGTATGTTGGTTATCAAGATGACGGTTATTGCCGCCAAAATATTAACTGCCAACATAACTGTTCGATGTAATATGTATATATATGAATTGCCGGGAACATACTACCGGCACCAAGACATTTCCTATTTACATTCGATCTGTCCATTTGTTCTGCACATACTTGATTCATACAAAACTCAATCATGAATTCACAAATTCATCATCATAGTTCTGCTGCAAATCTGGATGAATCACTACAAAGTGGTATCAGAGCCAGTTCTTCAATCAGTGACAATCTTAGGCAAACATCGTCAATGATGCCTTGTGCCCATTGTTCAGAAGAGAGACGTGATCGGAGAAGGATGGAGCGCCGCTGTTATTATTGTAATATGCCTGGTCATGAAATATCCTCATGTCAAGGAAAAGAAAAGGATGAAGAGAATCAGTTATTACGTCAAGCGGCAAATGTTGGAATTCAAGAAGGATCAATGAAAGATGACAATCATCAAGACGAAGAACGACAAGAATTCATTCTGGATGGAACCGATGGAAGATATTGGTCCGATATGTGGTATGTTAGTAAATCTCTCAAACGTCACTTCTGTTATAACATAGACATGTTTAAAAGAATCAAAAATATGTCTCATGTTGAAACTAAGACTGGAGAAAATCATTTCTTCTTCGTTAGAGGCGTTGGAATAGTAGATGTTATGTCCGGATCAGAAAATATGCGTATTCAAAGTGTTTTATACACTACGGACATAGATAGAAATATATTAAGTTATGATCAGTTAATCACACAAGGGTTTACGGTGAAGTTCATGGGAGAAAGATGCAAAATTTACCCAACTTTTAGTGTACCTATAAACAATAAACGAAATAGTCATTCTGGAATGACAAAGGAAGAGGAGTTGGGTGAATCAGAAAAGCAATGTGTGTTAGCAAAGGGAAATGAACATGAGAAGTATAGGGCAGATTTTCTGAATGATTATTTTGAGAAATTAAACTTATCTGCAAGCGAACCGGATTGGAACATTCTAATCCTACAAGCAATGAAGTTTAATAACTTTGGTGATTGTAAGGCCCTGTTAGATATGCTTGATGATGTTGAGTATTTTCTTAAATACAAATATTATCTTGATGTTACATTTGAGAAGATGGTGGAATGGTTCCTCAAAGTCAAGTTAGAAGTGCAATCAAGACCATTGCCTGCAGTCATTTCAAACAATAGGAAGGTAGGGCTGTTGGATCTTTATATGGCAGTGAAACGAGAAGGCGGTCATAGGCGGGTTACAGAAAATGGTATATGGGCGATGATAGCAAAAGATATAGGGTTCGAGTTTGAAGATGGGGAGTACATGCGGCTGATTTATGCAATGTACTTAGATGTTCTGGTTTACTACTATAAGATCAAGATAACGCAAGAAACGGCATTAGAAATGAAGGAAGAAAAGGTAGAGGATCCCAGAGAATGCAAGAGTGATGGAGAGAAAGAGATTGCTGAATGTTCATCAGATGCAAGAGTAACAGAGAATGATATCAGCCATTATGCACTATATGCAGGAGATGTAGAATGGTCGCAAGGAGGATCTAGCAACATTCATAATGAAGCTAATGATCAGTATGTTTATTATGGTGGTAGCGACTGGCATGGCCTTAAGAAGCTTCAACGGAAAAGATTTGATTTCTCAAGAGCGGAGAAAGCTGTCACGGAAGCAAACAAAAGTGTGCTCAAGAACTCTCGTAAACAGAATTATGTTTAGGGGAGGGTATTAGTGTATAAACATAATTATCGTTATTTTATGTACTTATATTTAGGATTTATATGTTACAATATATGTGAAACGGTTTAATAAACGAACGGGTATGTTGGTTATCAAGATGACGGTTATTGCCGCCAAAATATTAACTGCCAACATAACTGTTCGATGTAATATGTATATATATGAATTGCCGGGAACATACTACCGGCACCAAGACATTTCCTATTTACATTCGATCTGTCCATTTGTTCTGCACATACTTGATTCATACAAAACTCAATCATGAATTCACAAATTCATCATCATAGTTCTGCTGCAAATCTGGATGAATCACTACACTTTCCAGTGATTTAGGCTAGTAGTAGTTTGATAGCGTTCTAGATTCCAACAATGTAAGCATATCTAGACGAATGCAAACTTGTGCATACATAAAGTTCCAACTAATGATGCATAAGATATCATTCTCATTTACTCCTTCTCAAACTGTTGGAGCTACATAAGGAGAGCAATGTTGCATGTTATAACGTGTGAAGACACGCCCAATGTAGGTCTTTTGTAATAATCCCAAAATCCCATTAACTTTATCTTGCTTTATTTCGATGCCAATAATATAAGAAGCCTCTCCAGAATCCTTCATTTCAAATTACGCGATAGTAAACGCTTTGACTTATGCAACATGTCTAACTATTACTTGCCAATAGAATGTCACCTACATAAAGGACAAGTATAGTAAAGTTGCTCTCACTTATCTTGAGGTAGGTGCATTGAACCATTTGATTCTTCACTAAACCTTGTTTCTTCATGACTTCATCAAACTTTAAATTGACGTGATGCTTACTTCAACCCGTATATGGATTTCTTTAACTTACAGACTAAATGTTCTTGATCTTTAGGTTTAAAACCTTTTGGCTATTTCATGAACACATCTTCATCCAAGTCGTCATTAAGAAAAACGGTTTCGAGGTCCATCAATCAAAGTGAGCTACTAGGGCCACAACGATTCTAAAATAATCCTTTCGAAAGACAGAAGAAAAGTCTCTTAATTGTCAATTCTTTCTTTCTGAGTGTAGCCCTTTCCAATAATCTTGCTTTATAGCATTCAATGTTTCCATATGGATCCAATTTTGTTTTGAACATCCATTTATATCCTACGAGTAATACTGTTAGGTAATTCAACCATATCCGAAATGTCATTTTTCTTCATGGAGTCAAGCTCATCAATCATAACTTTATTCCATTTAGAAGTCTGATCACTGCTAATGGCTTCTTTATAAGAGATAGGATCATTTACCCTTCAGACATCCATTTCAGCTTCAGTCAGGTAGCTTACATAATCGTCAAAGTTAGTTGGCCTTTTAGTCCTAGATGAGCTCGTGAGTTAATTATCATGTTCATCATTGTCTTGATATTGGGCATTTTAGGTGCCTTTATTTTCTGGTTTATATTAAGTTCTGAGTGTGTAAGAGGTGGTGCAATGATATGCGGTGCAATGTCGGGTACAAGATGAGTAGCTAGAGTTAAAGTAAGCAACGAGTGTCTCCTCCCACATCTTGTATTTCTTGCTAATCTTTAAAAGGATTTTCACTATTCCCATTAACCTAAAAATTTTCTAGGAATGCGGCACGCTTGGTTTCTACAATATGAGTGATAGGGGAAGGACAGTAGAATCGATAACCCTTTGAGTGATCGAAATGTCCAATAAAGAAACAACAAACTATTTTCGAGTTGAGTTTCCTCTAGAAAGGGTTACAAAGTTTAGCTTGACGAGACAACCCCATACTTTCATATATCTTAGACTCGTTTTTTTTTTCCTGTCCAGAGTTCATACGGAGTTTTAGGGACATATTTTAAAGGAACCCTGTTTTGTATATGAACAACTACTTTTAAGGCCTTAGTCCAAAGGAAGATATATAAACCGAAATTTGCTAACATATTGTGTAGCATGTTGATAGTCATGTCGTTCTGATCATATAAAAACCTAATTAACCTAGTAGCTAGGGTAAGTTAGGTATCGTATCCACCACGTGCATGTGGTCAGTATTACACGTTTTTTTTTATTATCTAAGCTATTTAAGAAACAAATGTACATGACAATTATGAAGTTTGTTATAATCTTTGATTGATTAGGTTAAGTGTTGATTATATCTATAAACATGGGTCAAAATATAGAACCTAATCATGTTTATTCAATCATAACGTAAATATAGATACCAAGTTAGAGACACTTACTTGTGGGAGTGGTCATCTTTGAAGACGAAGATAAGACCATGATTCCCGTTATGGTACCTTAGGTTGATGGATCACCTTAGAGAAAATTTTTTAGTATTTTTTTTTTTGGTATTGGTGTTCTTCTCTAGAGTTTTGATCACCACTTTTATCAATATATAAAGATCAATGAATAATGGTCATGAATGGTGATCCGTTATAAAACTCTATGTTTTCTCTATTAATGGTACCTAAAGGGAAATCATAATTGCCCCTTAATACTAATCAATAATTACAATTACTACCATCAAGTAATTGTCGGGGACTAGTTATGTCATATTGGTAATGTTACCAAATGATCCCTAAGGCCACATCAACGGGTTATTTCTAACATTCTCCCACTTGGCCGAGTGATCATTTGTGATAAGTATAAGTAAGTTTGGCCAAGTTAAAACATTAATCAATGTTTCAAATTGAAATTGCAACAGAAAAATACAGTCATTGAGTTACTGTCAACTCAAGACCCCCATTAATCATGTTACAACCCCAAATCAAAACATACGTAAATTTAAGACCAAAATGACTGAGGTAAGCCCTTTGAAATTAATTTGTATAATTCTTGTCTATACGTCATCAGATGCACATACGTATTTATAGACAAACAAAATGTGTAATTGAGGAAAAATAATAACTAATCATTCATATGTACGATATGCTATTATGTAAGGCCTTTAGTAAAACCCGTCTTTATTATGAGCTCTTAAAAAGACTTTGGGTGCAGACCTTAGTTATCGGATCCGCAAGCATATCATGAATGTAAATGTATTCGATACAAGTATTTAGGTTCCTCTTCTTGTTCATAAACGAACAATAATTTTGTATCGAAGTTTAATGCAGCACCTCTCGAACTGTTACTGTTCGAGAAAATAAGGTAGCTGACTCTTCACAGTAAGTCTTCAATATAGTATTTATATGGAGTTAATAAGTATATGAGTCCACTGATAAAATTTCAACAACATTTAGTGACAATTGCGTTGTTAATTAACAACATATTATGTCATTATAATTTAGGTTGTTGTTAACAGTTTCTCATGACTCCTCCATGAGATAGATTTGTCCGCAGACACAAGGATTACCCCAAATTGACTTTTAGTTTCTTTTGAACATCATAAAATCAAGGTAAGAATAATCAACCTCTTCTTATGGTCTTTCTCGTTTCTTAAAGATATTGTAAGATGCTTCACAATAATCTAGAGTGATATAATGTTCATCAATATGAGCAATATCTAAATGAGTATATACTTGAACCTTCATAAGGCTTCTAATTAATGAAGCATAAGGAAGTAATCTAATTTATCATTTTATCCTCTTAATGAGAGCAATATTGTTTGTTACATATGTAAGGACCCACTTTAGAGTAAAGCTTATGGCACGAAACTAATGCCCCAATGGGTCTATCTTGGTATATTTTGATATCTCTCACGTAAGTGGTATTTCCGAGATTCATTATATCAAAATATGTGTGAGAAATTATTTGACTTATGTAACATATACTTATCAAAAGAGTGTCATCTATATAAAGACAAGTTAACATTAGTTGCTCCCACTCATCCTGAGGTTGGTACACATAAATCCACTTAATTCGTGATGAAAAAGAATCGCATTAAGATTTCGTCACATTTTGATGTTTGCTTCAACCCATATATGGTTTTCATCGACTTAGAAACTAAGTGTTCTTGACCTTTCAGTTTAGAACTTTCAGGTTGTTTTGAACATGTAAGTCTTTGTTTAGGGAAAATTGTTTTAATATCCATTTAATGTAGCTACAAAAGATTATAAGCTACTAGAACAACAATGATCCTCAAAGAAACCTTTTGTAAGAAAGGTAAGATGATTCTTTGATAAATAATTCTCTTCTGAGCATAACCATTAACAATCAATCTTGCTTTTAGTGTCTTAACATTTGCATTTGGATTTAGGTAATTCAACCAAATCCCAAACGTTATTTTGACACATAAAATCAAATTTGCTAATAACAATTTTATTACATTTAGAAATTTGATTGATGCTAATGGCTTAATTAGAAGAGGTAGGATCAGTAAACTTTCTAAAATCCATTTCAACTTCAGTCAAGGAGGATACATAATCATCAAAGTTAGTAGGCTTTTAAACCTAGATGGCCTCCTTAGTTGATTATTAGGTTTATTAAGAGTTTCAGTTTTATGGATTAACTCTTGATTAAGTTGCTATCACTTTCAAGATTCTAAGTGTGTAAGAGTTGGTGCAGTTTGGTGTGCAAGAGGTGTAATCGGAGTAAAATTTAATAGGTCTCTTCCCCCCGCCTCTTGCACTTCTGGCAAATCCTGATAAGGACTTTTACTGCTCCCACTGACTTAGAAATCTTTAACAATTTAGCATGCTTATGGTCAACATTAGAAGACCAATAAATTCTAATAGAGAAACAAATTAAAGAAGTTACTCATTGTAGTTTCTCTGTTTGAGGATTACAATTTTGGCAAGAAATCTGAGTGTGCCCACGTTTAAGCAACAATGAAACTTTTGTTAGAGTAGCAGTATATTCTTAAAGAGAAAAGTTGTGAAGGAGCAATGTCTTGTACAAGAGGTGCAAATTGAGGTAATAACAAGTTTTCACTCCCCCACCTCTTGCAACTTTCGCAAATTAAGATTAAGACACTTAATACTCCCACTAACCTTTTAGATCTATAGGAATGCTACAAGATAAGTTTCAATGATGTATGTGCTGTGGGAACATGTCATATATGTTAGACTTGATTTCCTTAATGTCCATATGCTATAAAAATTTTGGGGACATATTTAGAAGTAATCATAGTATATATGAATTAATTTCTTTAATAACTTAATTCATATAAGACAATACAAGTAAATATTATGATAAATGAATTATGTCTGAATATTCCATTTTGGGATAAGTTCCAATGAAATATAACTTCTAATGGAACTTAATTTATTCCCTTAGCCATTTAAATATTAAGGCTTATAACACATGCTCATAAGTCACTAAGAATGAGATTTGATAATATTTCATCCTTCATTAACCTAGTCATAATTTCTCATGAAATTTGGTCTTAATGGATGGAATTTGTAAGTCTCATTTTTCTTTTGTTAAATTTTCATTTTCATGATAACAAAGGTTGTGAAAAATGTAGCATCATCAAGTTCTATCTTATAAGGTTTCTATCCAGATTGAGATAACAAATAATATGAGAGTTTAAGGTAAAAGTGACTTTGTTTTAACCATGCAAACCTCACAATTGTCATAATGCAGCTTTTATATTGATACTAAATTCTGAATAATCTACAGAACATATAAGGTATCATTAAGCCCAATTATAAAACAGTTTATTATGGTTCTTATAGTCTTAACATAAAATTTTGCCACTAACTCTCATATTAGTTATTTGTTGATTTCTAGTAAGGAAACACATAGAACTAGAGTCAACCGGTCATGTGTTGGTTAGAATATTACCATTAGCAGACTTAAATATCATAAATATCTTACTACTTATCTTAGCCAGCTGTTCCATTGAATTATGGATAGTCTCGATGCTCATGCCTGGTTTAATGACACAAATTTGCAGCGAAACTTTCCTTTTGAAGAAACTTATAGCTGGAAATAGTACTTGTACATTATCGCTGAATCTTAAAAGTATTCTCCTTTTAGGTTTAGTGGCGGTGAGATGAACATCTAATTTTCCAGTTTCATACATTCATTTTCCTATACATATGTTGCTAATCAACACACTCATTTTCCTTTGGTACTCTTGAGTGGTATAGTTGATTCTTAAGGCAACTTATGGTATTGGTGGAAAAGTTATATGTAATGCATTAGAAAAGTGTACTGATTTCCATGTGTAAACCTTTAAGTAATGGTTCATGGTATTGTACATCATGATGTATTCACATATACCACTAACTTTATAGTAAGAAACTAGAGTAATGCATGCGTTTAAGGAGTTATTTTGATTCTTCCAAAGAAAACAGATTAGTCTTGGGAAATTTAGAATCTGGAATAGCTCCCATGATGGCAATAATGAAATGAGTTCTTGATTATCATAAGAGATATAATGGTTGACTTATCCCACTAGTCATGCTCTAGTTTTCTTCTGTAATACTTTTATCAGAATAGAGCAGTAAGATTATCATATCTTAAGAAATAATCAACAATCCAACAAGAGCAAATTTTGTAGAAACTCTTTAGTAAGCAAAACATTTTAGGTTTTGAAATTAGAGTGGATAAAATAGATGAGATACAAACTTAAGAAGAAACTTGGAGTGATTTACATTATGAGGTAATCAAGTAAAGCATACACAAATTATTATATTGAAGATATAGTCTACTATAACACCAAAATAACAGACTAATTTAAGGTTCTACCTGAATTTTGGCTTCGCTTTGGCTTTGACCAAAATTCAGACGTTATGAACGTACATAAATAACAAATTGTCTTGATGTTCTAAACAAATTTGGCTTCGCTTTGGCTTTGACCAAAATTTATGCATTATGAACATACATAACAGACTGACTTATTGTTCTACATGAACTTTGGCTTCGCTTTGGCTTTGACCAAAATTCATGTGTTATGAACATATGAAATAAAAACCAACTTAATGTTCTGCCTGAACTTTGGCTTCGCTTTGGCTTTGACCAAATTTCAGGCATAATGAACGATATAAATAATAGACCGTCTTTAGTGTTCTACATGAACTCTGGCTTCGCTTTGGTTATTCATATATTATGAACAAACATAAATATAGACTGTCTCAATGTTCTACATGAACTTTGGCTTCGCTTTGGCTTTGACCAAAATTCATGTATCATGATGAACGTGCATAAATAATAAGGTAAAACACATAAATATAACATAACACCTTTTTGGCCAGAAATGAAATATTTATGTACATTATGCTAATAATTCATTATGTGTGTCATCAATATAGGGGAAATTAAAATAATGCATATGAAAGTTATATATTTTCGTATAAATATTATTTGAAAGTATATAAAATAGTTTATACGAAAATATCACATGCGAAAAATGAATAACTCATTAGGGTCACACAAATAAATATTAACTAATTTTGTATATCAGATAACCCATCCAAAAGTAGATATAAAATCTACACGAAAAGGTAAGCTATAAATCGTTAAACTATTGAATTATAGCCATAAGGAATAAATGGTGGGATTGAAGTTAAATGGCAAACATCATCGGTCATGCCCAGTAACTGAACAACCAATTCAAGTGGATCAATAATAATTACATTAGTAAGATTAATCATTTCAATCTTAATCCAAAATAACTAATAAATATGAATTGATTTTTGTATGTCTAGAAAGTTTCAAACAATTAATAAATCAATTTATGGTCGATTTATAAACACCATCATTGAATCAAGAACCAATGCATTAATATATTAACAAATCTATAAAGTCCAAAGTCATAAACTCAAAAATGGCATTAGGATCTTGAAAAATAAACGGTGATTTTCCAAACCCAATTAAACAGCCACAATTTAGAAATATGAACAACAAGATAATAAATTATAAAGGTTATGCAATCATTATCTAGACACCGTTGGCCAAAATATTCCAATGATGATTCTTACTTTTAGTGGTTTAATAAAAAAAATCATGTTCCATCGATTTGCAATATTTTTCTTTTAAGGATAAAAAAAAAATCAGTGTCATATTAGTTCACCATATAACTAATACAATGATCTTAACTTCCAATTTCAGAAAACATGCAAATCGAATTCAACGATTGATGAGGATATAATCAACATAATGCTCTGATACCACATGTTGATTATATCTATAAACATGGGTCAAAATATAGAACCTAATCATGTTTATTCAATCATAACGTAAATATAGATACCAAGTTAGAGACACTTACTTGTGGGAGTGGTCATCTTTGAAGACGAAGATAAGGCCATGATTCCCGTTATGGTACCTTAGGTTGATGGATCACCTTAGAGAAAAATTTTTAGTATTTTTTTTGGTATTGGTGTTCTTCTTTAGAGTTTTGATCACCACTTGTTATCAATATATAAAGATCAATGAATAATGGTCATGAATGGTGATCCGTCATAAAACTCTATGTTTTCTCTATTAATGGTACCTAAAGGGAAATCATAATTGCCCCTTAATACTAATCAATAATTACAATTACTACCATCAAGTAATTGTCGGGGACTAGTTATGTCATATTGGTAATGTTACCGAATGATCCCTAAGGCCACATCAACGGGTTATTTCTAACATTAAGAACATTGTTTAATTTTAATGAATAGTTGATTAGTTGTAAACGAGTATGTAAACGAAATGATCACACTCAGGTTTGAGATTACAAGTAATTGGGGCTAGTTTATATAAAAAGTTTGATATTTAATGAAACACAATTGATTTCTTGAGTTTTTTAAATTAAAAACCTAATTAGTGAGATCAACATTCATGTATCATATGTAAACGGTACAAGAAAAACTTCACGAGATGAATTCCTTACAAATGTATGTTTTATGAATCAAGAACAATTAATAAACCTTAGCATGAATCAAAACTAATAGCAATTATCATCTCACAATGTCAATGATGTAAGAAAATCTTAACTTTCAAGAGTTCATAGCAATACTCAGGGTTGGCCCAGAGTAAGTGTCGGGCAGGCGACCGCTCAGAGCCGAAAACCTAAAAGGGCCCTGATGACCCTTTGGCCAGCCAACCTTTCTTAAAAGGGGTATCCAAAGTTTGATAGGCTTTTTAGAGTTTGACTCTTCTTGTTGTTGGCAAAGTAGCTGAAATGTAGCGGAGAAAAGTCCTGCAAGAAGAAAGCGAAAAAACAATTTATACTTACATTTTGGTTACTGCGTTGTGTTTGTATGAGTTGGGAATTAGTTTGTAGCAAAGGCTCATTTGTGAAAAGCCCACCAAACAGTTTTTAACTAACATTTATTTTAGTATATCATATATGCCGTAAAATAAAATCTTGGATTCCTTTATATGAACTCTTAACATTTAAATTTTTTTTATTAATTTATTATGTTATTAATGTTAATATTAATATGAGAGTGATGGTAAACAAAATCGATTTGAAAAAATAAATTGATTTTGATCCTTTATAAAAACTTTCAGTCTTGTCACTGATTCATTCTATTTTAATACTTTGAGTTACAACTATTTTAAAAGGTTCAAAATTTAAACCTAAACTAAATAATTAAAAGTAAAATTGCTCACTCAGATTTAAAAGGTCCAAAATTGTTACACTATTTTTTTATATTTGTTTTATAACAATTATCGTCGTATTATTGTCTTTTATATGTGATTGATGACTTTATATTATAGGGCCGGTAGTGCTTGGGTTTTTATCTCGCTCAGGGCCCAAATGTCTTTTTAACATTTTCGGAGACGAGCCTGGTTTTTTATCTCGCACAGGGCCCAATTTTTTCTAACATTTTCGAAGACGGCCCTTGACAATACTAACAATCAACTCATGCAATTTCAACCAAAAAATTACAATGATTATTGATTCAAACCATTTATGCAAGAATTAAACCCTAAAACTTACAACCCTATACCCGGTGATGATCACAGTAAGGGTTATCCAATCATATCAATAATAAAATCGAATACTGTCAATATAATACGATAATTCATTAAAAATAAATTAACTAGAAACTTTCCTAGTTCTCATCTCGTTCTTCCTTGATCTCGTAATCCGTGCAACACCAAACAACAAAATACTATTGTCCTCCTTTTTGCTTCTTCATGCATGAAACTCTCTTGAATACTAATATGAACTTGGGCCCATTTATAGTTATTGTTAATTTAATTGCACAAAGCCCAGCCCAATGCTAAGTGTTTTGGTCTTTATAATAAGTAATTACATTGTATTCCTTTGTGTTAAGTTCCTTTTTATCAACCCAATTTATCTCCTTCATTATCACAAAGTTCTTTGTGGTTAATTGTCTACTTGATGAAAATTGTTTATTGTTGGAGAAAAAACATGTTTTGAAATGATGGGCATGCTGAATAGAGTTTGTATATTCGTTGTATAGGGGTGTGCAAAAAACCGAATTAACCGAATCATAACCAAATTAACCAATAAAACCGAACCAAATAAATAACCGGTGGGTCGGTTAATGATTTTTTTGAAAACCGAAAGTAGCGGGTCGGTTATTGTTATCATTTTTTCCATATCCACCATAACCGAACCGAACCGACATGTAATAAATTTTTGTAGGATTTAGGACTTTTCACCATATTTTTAATATTTGATGTTTTTGACTGAAGATTTTTAGTACTTATAGGTTTTTTCATATCATTTTGTGGTTTTGGTTGAATGTTTATTTGAATTGATGGAATGTATCATATCACTTTATTTGAATATTCGATAATAATTGGTATTAATATTATAGATTATATGAATTTTTAATACTACGTAATATACTAATATATACAAATATTCGATAACAATTTATTCCATGTTAAAAAAATAAGCTATTTTTAGCTAAGCTAAATACAGGGTTAACCACCCATAACCGACCCGCTATAACCATCAAAACCAAATAACCATAACCACCATAACCGATCGGTTATGGTTATGGTTATCCAATAACCGACATTGCGGTTGGTTTTTGGTCAAAACCGACCCATGCTGAAGTGAATGGATATTGAACGAGTAATCAACAATGGAAATTAGGGCAAAAACTAGCACTAATTCATATTAATCATAGAAGAGGAGATGAGAAATACAGAAAGAAGGAGATGGGAACTAGAACAAATCACACACAAGCTCATTCATCAGGGTCGTCTTCGAAAATCACAAAAAAATTTTTGGCCCTGTTCGAGATAAAAAATTTGGGCCCTATTCGCAAATCTTTATATAATATAAACTCATCAATCATTCAATCAAATATATGAATACTAAAAACTCATAATGCTATGATAATTGTTATGAAAAAGATAAAACAAATTAACAAAAATAGTGTAGCAAAAATTATCAAATTATCGAACTTACTTGCTAAGCGAACAGTGTGGTTCTTCATCTACGTTCACATCTTCTTCACCCACATTATCGTCACTCAAGTTAGAACTAGAATTTTTAGTTTCTTTTGAAAAAAACTTGTGTATTCGGTTTTGTTTTACTTCGTACGCCTTTGTTTTCTCTTCCTCTAGCTTTCTCTTCTTACGTTTTTGATGACCGGATAGGTGTTTGTATTTAGGAACGGGAGGCATAATTTCTTATTAGCCAAAAACATTCATTCAATCACATGAAGTTTTATGGTATATGAAATCAGAATCACACTTATTAATATATTATGAAATCAAAAACGTATGACATCAAAAACATATGAAATCAAAACGACAAAAACATACGATCGACGTTTTGTTTCGAGTTTCCCTCGTCCCAATTCCCTGTGTGATATACTATACTGCCTGCGACAGTGCGACGTTTTGTTTCCTTTCCCTGATCTAGCAGGCCCTTATTTTTTTTAGACTAGTCACTTGGGCTTGTTAATTAGGCCGTTTTTTTTTAACTTTTAAACAGACCCTTAGTTAAAAAAAAAACTTTGGGCCTTTTAGGAGACCCTTAGTTATACAAACATCCAGGATTTTTTTAAATATATATATATATATATAAATTAAAAAATTTTCGGACCCTATATTGATTTGGACCCTGATCACAGACACCTCCTACACCCCTTGATAGACAGAAGGCCTTGTCATTCATAATCCTCTTCTCTCGTCCTGGTGTTTATAACATGCGTCAGAAGATTCTTGTCATTCACTTCTTGGGCTTTGAGTAATGGGCTACTTGATTGGGTCATTGTGGTGTTACAAATGATAGCTGGGCTGGAACCCATAATGTTCATAGCACATGCACACCTCTATCGTTGTAGTAGATGCTCTAATGAAGAGAAGTGTATAAGGTTAAATGACCGAGTGAGTGAGTGGTAAATTCACAAGTGGAGTCAGTTAATAAAATTACATACACAGAACTATTTTCATAAGAAATAATTTTATAGGGACATTATATCAAACCAGAAACCAAAAATATAATGAACTCTAATAATAATATTATTAAATCAAGCACCTTTTTATATTTTATTAATACAATTTAAAGTAGTGAAGGATTATATAGTTAACATATATATAATGACATGACAATTAAATGCATGACTCTTAGTAAAAAATATGCTACAAAATTACTATTTACTTCTTCTAATCTTCTACATTTGATGATAAAAGTTAATTATATATTTAAATACTTTCTTAGTTTCTTCACAAGTAAATCATAAAAACTTGACACAAGTATTGAACTAAAAAATTTGTTGATGAAGTACAAAAAATAAATCAAAAATAAAAAATCATCACGTAAATTGTACGAATATCTTAAGAAATACTTGGTACAAATCGTAAGAAAATAAAATATGCCATGACTTGGTTAGGATCTACCAACCACCACTGAAGTCATGACTCATGACTCAACACACCCACGATTACGAAGTTCAATTATATATATCCATGTTGTGTACGCGGAGAATACACGTTAAACTGAACATGTTTAATTATATATTCCTTATGCAAATCATAACGATTTATAAGTAATAATTCTAACAATCGCTGAATTAGTTTATTAATAATATTTTATCCTGAATTTTCCTGATAATTTTCTTTTCTATTTTTAATAGAATAAGATTAATATGAAATTATATAAATGGCATTGTATTAGTATTGGTTAACTTATATCAACTAAAATATGGTTTTGAATGATAACTAGGGTCACGGACGCGGTTAGAACTCAGAACATAAAGCACACCATGACAACCGATAAATAAATTCGTAAAATCAAATAAAATGATATCTAAACGTGAAGGGGTAAGATCTCAAAAACCTTATGACAAGTACTTGGGACCATACCACAACTTGGTCAAATAGCCCTTCTGACCTTGCGCGGCCGTGCACTGGTCCTACAAAGAAGGCTTAAAAGGCAGATAGCAAACGACACTCGTGCGCCAAAAGGAAATCATAAATCCTTGCGCCTTCCCCACAAACAAAGGATGAAAATCCTAAGTTAAAATACTTCCGCATAATAATATCCAGGCTTGGATATTATTTACCCAGACTTGGGATTTATTTATTCAGCTGATTCCACACGATAAGGAGTCACACCAGATTACAGCAGTAATCTTCTAGAAGGAATTCAATCGTGCACCACTAATACGGTTATAACCGTCTGGACATGTGTCGCCACCTCAGGCATCCCTGAAATCACAACGAGAGCATGCAATTGGAGAATAATCTCCATTTGATCACTTTACACGTGACAAAACCCCAGCCATCGATCTAAACCACGATCCGTGTGCACTCACAACGGATCAAGGAACTTGACGGAAGGAAATGTAACCACTTACGGGGTTGGCATCTTCCGTCAACTTTTCACTAGCGGGTTTTCCCGCCCAAAAGACTCCCGGCTATAAATATGAGAACCATTCAGGTATGAAAGGCAAGTTACAGACACTTCCTAAGTACATCTTCTTCTTCATAATCCATACTTATTCTCACACCGGAGTCGGGTCAAGGAGAGAACCCCCTTCTCCCCTTGGCGAGGCTAACGGTGCTTCTATTTTGCAGAGTTATCGGAGAAGAAGACCAATCATAACCGAATCAAACGAGAGAGAACAAACCCTTTTTATGCAGATCCAAACCCCCTAGATATTTCGGTTTCGACCATTTATCTAGTGTTTCTTCATTGGCGCCCACCGTTTTTCTCTGTCTCATCAGTTTTTCTCTTGTTTTTCGATTCATTTCGTTGATTCCATTTGCTCATGGAAGAGACATCAGCTCGCCAACAAACTGGCCCTCGGCTGAATTTTGGTAACAACGTCCAACCTGAAGGAATTCCGGAGGAAGTCTCCGACGATAATGAGGTTCAATCCAATCGAGTAAACGAACCTGTTACTCCGGGAATGTTACCAGCAAATCCTGTTCAGTCAATTTTACCACCAGGAGAAACTCCAATCTCCTGGTACGTTAGGTCTCAAGAGGCACTGAACGCAGTATACACACAGCTGTGTGCACACAGCTGTGTGCACAAACTGCTCCTCTAACTCAATCACGTAGACCAGGATCTCGTGCTAATGCATCCCAAAGGGAGGATTCAACTTACGAGAATACAGAAGTTTACTCCAGATCTGCTCAATCAGGAAGTCATCAGAGAGAGCATCGAAGATAGTCAGTTCACACTAGGTTGGGTTCTCCACAAAATACCCACACCGATGAATCTGATCCAACCTACCGTTTAAGTGCAAATACCAGTGTGTTCGACCGGTTGCGGCCAAATTACAACAAATGCAGACCTAGTGCGGTTTACAACCCTGAGGCAGAGCATAATTACGATTTGATTTACCACCCTGCAGAAGCAGTGGAAAATTCAAAATTCATCATGGAAATAGCGTTAGCTCCACTTGAGAAAGCTAAATTACCATCCAACGTGGGAAAATTCAATGGGTTGACAGACCCCGATGACCACTTGAGGGTTTTTACAAGCGCATGGTTGGTTGGGGGCTGGACCCTACCATTATGGTGTCATCTGTTCGTACAGACCTTAACTGGCGCTGCAAGGATTTGGTTCGATAATTTACCCATCGGAAGCATCACATCATGGAAAGACCTGCGCAAGAAGTTCCTAACTCATTTCAGTCAACAGCGACGATCTGAACGGGACACATCCGACGTGATGAATATATGGCGCCATGACGACGAAAGCCTAGAGGATTTCATCACTCGATATAACAAAGAAGTTCTGGAGATTGGGGGAGTCCATGAGCAACTAATTCGCGCGCAGTTCAAATACGCGGTTCGTTGCGATGATATGATAAAGGTCTTATCCGGAACAGAGGGTCTCCCAAAGAGCTGGGAGAAGGTTATGGCGGCGGCCAAGGTGTACGCTCAAATAGAGAAAAACCTAACCACTAATAGGCCACCACCACCACATAACCGACCTTCCGACTTAAGCTCAAATGGTGGGAGAAAATACAAGAAGGGATGGCGCGACTCTGGAAACCATTCATCTGAGGATGCTCGGACAACGATCAACAAACTTACTGCGTAGAGGGAGAACAAACAGGAGAATAGGGAGAGGCAATGGACTCCCTTAACAAAAACTCCCGTAGAAGTTTTGAGCACAGAAGATTACCAGTTCAAACCGCCAATCCCTATGAAAAACAAGCGTGGACAAGACCCTGCTCAGTACTGCGAGTACCACAAAGACAGCGGTCACACCACTAACAATTGTATCTCCTTACGCACAGAAATAGAGAAAGCTCTCAAAAGCGGCGAACTCACACATTTGCTTCAAAATGTGCGCAAGGAGATAAAACAGATAACTAGGGGAGAGGAGGGCCCAAGCAAAAGGGCAAAAAACTGAGAAGAAAACTCTACGATCTCTGCGCGGAAAGACAAGACTTATCAAGATAGCGCAAGAAATAGAGTAAGTTAAGTCCCATATATTTATCAAAAAAACTTTGTAATGGCCTCTGTGCCCTATCCAGGAATAAACATCAAAGTTTTTTCATTCTTGTGTTTTTCTTTTACAAAGTGCATGCAATTTCTTTTAGTAAGCGCAAAAACATAATGGTAAAAATCAAATAAAGCCTCATGAACGGTCAGTGATTACGTCACAAGCGACCAAACGTTCACACATGAGCTTTATACCAACTTCATTCGCCTTACTCAACCAAAGTAATCGTACGCATGCAAGATATTGTAAAATTAAAAACCATGACATATTGTTCTCAGCGTACAAACACGCCCCAAAAAGCTACCAAACACGGCAGTGTTTTAGCTACTTGCGCAACAGCGCATCAACAAAAGGGATACACATCCCAAATACTACAACAAATTGTTCAATACAATTTCAAGAAACAAACCTACGCTAAATCTTCACCCTCATCTGGAAAGATTTCTTTTAATTGCGCCACGTGATCGTCAGATTGCAGCGCAACGTTTATCAGGTCCATAACCGGAAGTTGCAAGTTGTTAAACTCTATCTTTAAGGCAGCAAGCGCAACACCAGTATCCACGCCAAAAGTTGCAGATCTACTAACATCCCAGTCAACCTTTAAAGCGCTATTTACATGATGAGAGCATTCAGCATACCCTTGGGCGTACCCATCTTTTCGCGCAGCAACCACTAAACGCGCAACGGTTTTATCCAGCTCTTCAGAATTTAGCACTGACTCAGCAACCTGCGGAAGTAGGAAAGGGCGAATAACAAGAAAGCGCATAAACAGTTCCACAACAGAAAAGAACAAACAACTTACACAAGCAATTCCACGATCTTTTAACCACGTCATATCACTTTTTAATGGTTCAAGCTCGCTTTCCGCCGTGGCTCGCGCCGTTTCAGAGTTTTCCAATTTTTCTTTAGTTTCGGTCAAACGACGAGAGGTTTCAGCCTTTTCAGAATGCGCAAGCTCCAGATCCTTTTTAAGTTGTTCCTGGCCAGAAAGAAAAGTAGTAAGTTCTTCTAACTCTTTATTTCTAAGGGCAAGGGTGGCACAAGCTCGTACCTCTCGTTGCTCACTGCACTCCCTATGAGAACGCGCCTCTTCTAAAGCAGCTTCTGCATCAGCTTTCTCCTTTTTTAACTTTTCTACCTCCGCATCCTGATTCTTCAGTTTTTCAACCTCAACCTTGAGGTTATTAATGATATTACGGAGGTTTACCTTCTCAGCATTATCTTTTTCGCAAATTCTCCTCCAGTTTTTGCGTTCTTCGGAAAGGAGAGCAGCTTCAGCTTCCGCTTTCCTCTTCCAACCTGCAACAGACCACTCCTCGGTTTTACGATCAGCCTCAAACTTGGCCTGATCAGCTTCCAATTTAGCTTTTAACTGGGCTAAACGCTTCTCATCACTAGAAAACTTCTTCTGGGATACCCTAAGAGTTTCCCAGTCTTTATGCATACTATACCACTCACGCACTATGCGATGAGTGGTAGAAACATGAGAAGCAGTCTCTTCAAGATAAGCTTGATAAGTTTGTTCATAAGACCGACTTTCTTGAAACTTGATTTCACCAGGCGGAAATATCCCCTGCAACTAATCTCGGCACACACGCCAATCCGAGAAAGTATCACCTTTTCTCAAGTTCCAAACAGGGGCATGAGGCTCGGAAGCATCTTTTTCTGAATAAGTTCTATAGTAATAGTCCCCCAGAGTTTCCTCTGGGCAGATTGTAGAACTCGGACCCGCATCAGAAAACGTGTTTTGCTCCTCAGCAGTAACCTTCTCTACATGCTAAGGCATAGCATTAGAAGGTTTGGGGGAAGGAGTTGACATTTTTTCAGCAATTTGTTCTTTCCCCAGATCTTGAGCAACAGTTTCAGGGGTTTGTGGATTACTAGCACCATCCACAACCCCTAGATCAACAACTTTCTCAGTTTCTACAGCAATATCAACAGGCTTCTCAGCCTCAACAGTCTTATCCACACCACCATCAGCAACCCCCGTAGGATCTAACTGGTCAACAACAGAAGCACGCGGAGGAGTGGGTGGAAGCTCTTCATTAGCCACAGATTGCAGCTCTATGGGAACAGGGGAAATAGGAACCTCTGGAAAAACAACAAAATCTGTAAAGATTTAATGCGCATAAAGGAAACAAGAAAAGGCAACGCTTACCAGGAACAGATTCCAAAATAAAAGCATCTAGATTTCCTTTTCTGGTAATTTTCTTCCTCTGAATCTTCTTAGAGGGCTGACCCTCAGCATTAGTATCAGCTTGTTTCCTTTTACCAGCCTTCCTGTGCACCAAGTGTTCAGGGCTAGAATCCAAATCAACAGGATCACTTGGGTTGGTTGGAGGAATATCAGCAGTATCTCTCGGTTCTGGTTTTGGCCTCCTAACGGTAACTGCAGGCGTAAGACCCTCCAGAGAGTCAGAAACCACCACATAATCACACCAGGAGTCAGAGGAACAGCGCGTACCTTTCTTTTCTCCTCCAATATTTTTTGCCTTCAAAGATTGAGCTTTATCGGCTTCGTTCTTCTTCGGCGCAGAAGCAGAAGTCACCGCGCGCTTCTTTCTCTTAGGGCCTATGCCCAAATTTGACAACTCACCTACGAAAGCGCAAAGAACAATTTACTCAAAAGCGCAAAAAACAAAACAAAAAACAATATAGCTTACCAGCACCAGCAGCAGGCTGAGCAAACAGATCCGCATCCCGCGGAAGAACAAAGTTTCTCACAATCCGGTGGTACCAAAGCTCCTCATCAGGTTTTTTCTTAATGGTACCCATCCTTCCGCCTTCTCTCTTATATGCAACAACATACAACGAAACAACTGCAAAAGAAGGGAAGCATGTTCAAAAACAAAAAAAAAGGAAGAAAGAGGGAGAAAGGTAAGAAGGAGAAAACCCAATCGTACCATGACCTTCCTCCGTATACACCGGCTTGTCGTCCCGATCCATCTTCTAGTTTAAACTCATACTAGCTCCGACAGGGGCTTTCTCCGGCAGAACAATGTTAGGAATTTCCTTCAAATCTTGGTACCAATTCTCGTCAGAAGGGGTCCGAAGCGTTTCAACGGGAACATCTTCCTTTCCCCTTAAAACCATCCTCACCGGAATCACTCCGGCCTTAATAAAGAAAAATTTCTGCTTCCAATCATGAAAAGACTTCGGAGGATGCTGCAAAATTTTCTTAGCAGATGCTCTCTGAACGAATGAATAAAACCCCTGGGTACAATGCATTTGATGGAAAACCCTAAATCGGGGAACGGTCGGCTCAATATGCATAGTCCGACACACAAACTCAAAATGACGAACCCTAACCATGCCAATAGGGTGCAGTTGAGAGAGATGAATCTTGTAAAAACCAAGAATTTCAAGAAAGAACTTTGTTACAGGCAAGCGAAAGTTTCCTTCGCAAAAGAAATCCCAAAACAGAGTAATATACCCAGCCGGAGCGTCTGCTGGCGTCTGACCCTCCTCAGGGTACCGGGCACCCCAGGTCTCCGGGAATCTAAGGTTCTGAACCAGGCCGTCAAAAGTTGCCCTAGGCCATTTCAGCGGTGGCAGTTCAGCAGACATTTCCTCTGATAAATCTTCGTGATATTCTCCAGTTGACATAAGAAGAAGAAAGATTGGCAATCTCTTTCTCAAACAATTAAAGAAGAAAGGAAGGGGAAAACTTTTCAACAAACGTAATGATTGAAATTGGGCAACTCAAGCAGCCTTATATACTCACCGCCATAAATAGCCTCGGTAAATGCCATAGCACCTTTTTCGGATATCACGGTTACCCAAGCAACAGGGGCGAGTGAAAAACAACACAAACGCCATCTCCCGCGCGCGTGAAAAACACGGATAGTGAAATATACCTGACAGTGACAGCCTGTCACACAGTCCTGACTGTACTATCCACTAAAGTCAAAGATTTTCAAAATCTTCATAGCAAAACAAAATTAAATCTTCTCATAAAAGATTTCTCATTTTCGCGCCAAGAAGCACTTTCTCTCTCATAAGTCCAGTGCTCCACTTACTTGCATAAGAGCAACACTAGACTGGGGGGACTTGAAGGGGTAAGGTCCCAAAAACCTTATGACAAGTACTTGGGAACATACCACAACTTGGTCAAATAGCCCCTCTGACCTTGCGCGGCCGCGCACTGGTCCTACAAAGAAAGCTTAAAAGGCAGATAGCAAACGACACCCATGCGCCAAAAGGAAATCATAAATCCTTGCGCCTTCCCCACAAACAAAGGATTAAAATCCTAAGTTATAATACTTCCGCATAATAATATCCAGGCTTGGATATTATTTACCCAGACTTGGGATTTATTTATTCAGCTGATTCCACACGATAAGGAGTCACACCAGATTACAACAGTAATCTTCTAGAAGGAATTCAATCGTGCACCACTAAGACGGTTATAACCGTCTGGACACGTGTCGCCACCTCAGGCATCCCTGAAATCACAACGAGAGCATGCAATTGGAGAGTAATCTCCATTTGATCACTTTACACGTGGCAAAACCCCAGCCATCGATCTAAACCACGATCCGTGTGCACTCACGACGGATCAAGGAACTTGACGGAAGGAAATGTAACCACTTACGGGGTTGGCATCTTCCGTCAACTTTTCACTAACGGGTTTTCCTGCCCAAAAGACTCCCGGCTATAAATATGAGAACCATTCAGGTATGAAAGGCAAGTTACAGACACTTCCTAAATACATCTTCTTCTTCATAATCCATACTTATTCTCACACCGGAGTCGGGTCAAGGAGAGAACCCCCTTCTCCCCTTGGCGAGGCTAACGATGCTTCTATTTTGCAGAGTTATCGGAGAAGAAGACCAATCATAACCGAATCAAACGAGAGAGAACAAACCCTTTTTATGCAGATCCAAACCTCCTAGATATTTCGGTTCCAACCATTTATCTAGTGTTTCTTCAAAACGTGTTATGCTATTTGCGTCGTAACTCGGCTCTAACATCAAAATAATAAGAAAAGGTAAAGTAATATAGTAAATAATCAAGGTAAAAAAGGTAACGAAAAAGAAAACGATAGAAACTCGGTTGGTTTCAGTGCACTCGTTATAACAAAAAAAGTTAAAAAATATGTTTAAAAGAGTATCGACGCGTTCGTTAAAAAAACTAAAATAAAAAAAAACATTCGTCACACTCGTTATAAGGAAAAAAAGTTAAAAAATATTTCGAAAACGATATTAACGTGTTCATTAAAAACGCTATTTAGGAGTAAAAAAGTAATTTGATTAAAGTAAATGAATAATAATACAATGACTAACTACATGGGTTACAAGTAAAAATTTACACTAAATGATAAAAAAGTTACTATTCATATTGTTGTAATGTTGTAATTTATATGGAGATAATTTAATCATTTGAATTAATTATAGTATAAGAAGTTGAAACAAAATGAAAAGAAAATCAATTTAAAAAGAAATGATATAATTATGATAAAATATTAAATAGTTTATAACTTTTTACATTAATTATTTTTTCTTTAATTAAATAATTATGCATTTACAAACTTACTCGTTCAAAATAACCGGTTAATATTTTTTAGGTTCTTTCATGATGTGTTCTTTTTATATGACATGGGTCCAAAAAAATCAAAGAAGGCGTGGTGGCTGCCGACAGTGTATGTGCCTAGCTAAATGAATTGGATAAAAAATAAAAATAAGCAGTGGTTGTGTTCTATGGCGATTCGGGGATACACGGTCACAACAATAACATAAATAACGGCACATGGTTGTTGATGGCAAGCCGCGGTCAGCATGACATGATGATGGCGACAAGCATGGAATGCCTTAACTAACGAATAAAACGAAAACAAAGGAAACTATGTCTCCGGCCACAATGACAAAAAGGTGGTGACCATAGATTGATAGTAAAATTTCTTAATTGGAGTACATATAGCAATATACCGTATTTGATTTCTGGTATGACCGGGCGGACCCGACCCGGCTATGAAAACCTAACATAATGTGTAGCATTGACTTGTGGGTTACTAACAACTTTAGCATCGTTTGCTGCCGGTCTTAAAGTCAATATGCTATTTCATTGGTTTAATTTGTTATAATGAATGACTTAAAACTAAAAATATATATACGTCTAATTTGTTATAACTATTGGTTTAATTTGATATAATGAATGACTTAAAAATATACACATCTAACTAATAGATACTTTTAAAGTTGTAAGTATAAATATATTATAATAATGGTAAATTGGATAAGTTTTTGTAATTCTTGTACAAGTGCATGACATACAAAGCGCTTCTTTTTGTTATTTTATGAAATACTATAAACGGATCGAAGGAAATAAATATATACAAACTGACTACACGATCTGCCTCAGATACGATTTTTCGCATAAGCTTTTTATGGACATATAAAATTGTATATAAAATCCATGTTTATTTAATTTTTTATATATATATTGACTTGGTGATTTTTTTAATTGTAGCACAAAAAAAGATATTCTTTGTAGAAAGAATAAACGTCCAAAGAGAAGACAAATGACCACCCCATGCACTTCATGGTGACCTTTGAGATCCCCAAAGGCCCATTATGGTACATTCATTTTTACTCTTTCTTGCTTAAACAAAATTAAAATAATAAATTTTGAAAATGCCACGTCTTCAAAACTCAAGGTTACAATTTGCCATGTGTTTTCTGAGAAGTCTGCCCCCGTGTTATTAGGATAAGTATCCACGCGATTCAACTCAACTTATCTAAAACCGTTGTATTAACTTGACTTATTTAAAAAAATGTATAGTTCTTATAAAATTTTAATTATAAATGTATAAAAGTAGGAAGTTGGTTAGTTTTGGATCTACATTTATGGTGATGTATTAACAAAAAATGATACGTGAGATAAAAAAAAGGTGATGAATCTAAATGAAACAATTTTGTTAATAAGAAATTATATAAATTTGTTATTGATATAAGAGGTGGTTTAAATTAAGTTGTATCACGTATGTATGTATGTATGTATGTATGTATGTATGTATGTATATGTATGGCTTTTTAGAGGGTGTTTGGGATTGAGTTTTGAAGGAGATTTTTATATTATTGAGTTTTGAAATTGTAAATAATCAGTTTTGAATGTTTGGGTAAAAAAAAATTAAAAAAAAATTGATTAGTTGCGTTTAGAAAGTTACAAAACGCAGTTTTCCAAAAGCAGCTTCCCCTCTACTGCAACAAAACGTAGTTTTTCAAAAATTGATTTTTTGCGTTTAGAAAAGCATTTTCACTTGTTTATTTTTTTAAATATACATTTGCCAAACATTCAAATAGTTGATTATCTGATTATTGTGATATCAAGCAACATAATCAAATCCAAATATAGCTTTCAACATCACGTTTTGTTACAGTTAATTATCTGATTCTGATTATTCAAAACACATAATGTATTTTCAAAACTCAACCCCAAACACCCTATTAATCAGTGCAGATTTATTGTCTATGTTCATTACATTATTATACTGATCAAACGAATCTATCTTCTATGCGTGCTGTGTATTCTCATAAATCTTTTATAAGCTGGAAAAATATTTTAAGCAAAGCAATTTTATGAAGTCCGAAAGATTTAAAAAAATACTATTGTTTTTTATGTTAAAACATATCTGTTACACAAAACATTAGAAGTTAAATGTTATATCATAAACACGTTTTTTGGTATACTAATAATATTAAACTATAATAAAACAAACGAAATTAATATTTTGAACATTTGAGTAATGTATATTTACACACACAAAGAATATGGTTAAACATAGTCAAAGCAAAACTTAATTAAAATCTCATAAGAAAACGACACTTTTGTTTGTAAATTATATAAATAAGAATATATTTTTGTTAATTAAATGAAAGATATTTTGTTATAAGTTTAAATATTTGAAGTTTGGATTGTAACAAATCTTTCGAAGAAAATATCACTTTATAGATAATTTACAAAATCCCATAAACTATGTTTAATTGATGTAAAACCTAGCAAATTCTTTGTGAGCTGCCACGTTTTTTTTTTTTTTTTTTTTTTTTTTTTTTTTTTTTTTTTTTTTGTTTAAAAGTAAGTGAACATAGGGATTTTTAGTAATAAACATATTCTAGTTAAGCGTATAAATACATTTACTTAATCTAGTTAAGCGTATAAATACATTCACTTGACTGATGTTACAACCATGATACATCTCATGGTGTTTATATAATTATTTATCACACTCAGTTTTTTAACTCATATTATATATGATAAGAACTACATACAAATGTATTACTTGATTCTCGCTATTGTTTTTATAAAATTGGTTCCTTTTTAAACGTGTCACATTTTAAATACACTTCTAAAAGATAAGATATAACTGAATTCATGGTGTTGGTTGTAAAGAAACTCACAATATAAAACTTACATGTCATGACATGGCACATTTCATGAGTAAGTTTCTATAAAAGTTCCTTCCACTTGCCCATCTACAAATTCATCTCACTCTACTTCTTTGATGTGTCACAAGCTTTGCTTCGTCTCATACTTTTGATGATCCAGTCTCTTACCATTTTCGATCTTATTCTCCTTCATCTCCTCTAGCTTCCCGTCCTTTTGATTTTATCGTTACCCGATTAGAATACCACAGCTTAAACCTAAATCTTTTTAATGATCACGTGTTTATCATATCACTTCTACTTCTTTCAAGCTAAAAACTAGCAGCGTGATAAGATGGTATGAAAAAGAAATCCGCTGCTTGAATTGAGCTTAGGTATCAGTGCATCCACTTCAACTAATTAATATTGTTCTATTCAAATGGATGTAGAAACTTAAAATAAATCCCCATTGTTCATTAGTTATATAAAGCTACATTGTTAAAATTTCTTCATACTTATCGTGTTAATTCTACATACATCTAGCACTTTCTTCGTCGGAAATGCATCGAAATTGTGGATAAATTTTGGTGTCGCTGTTTTGTGGAAAATTAGGGTTTTTTTTTACATGAGAAATGTGTCACAAATACGTAGGCATTTGCAACTAATAATGTTTTGTCAAAACTTTTTAAGAAATCACCCATTTCTCAAGTAGTGACAACATTCTTTTAACATCTCAAAAGTACCAACTTCACACTATTTCTCTTTACCGTTGTTCACACATACTAGATTGAATTTCTTTTCTAAGGAATTCGCAAAACCACTTTTATTCTATAAAACTACCCTATGTGCCATAAATATAGTTCTATTAATTATTCATAAACATTCAGCTTCATATAGCCGAATCGAACTTTATAACATAAATTCGTAATCACATTCTATATTTTATTGGGCAAAAAGTTGACAAGCTTCATAGAACATGAAACTTATAAAATAAGTCATTTTTAAACAGTAATTTATTAAAAAAAAGGTTGCCCTTGAAAATAATAATAATAATAATAATAATAATAATAATAATAATAATAATAATAATAATAATTGTTTTACTTGAATTTTATCCTCAAGTTAATGCTTCGGTTAAAAACAGTCAACTACCTGATAATTTATTAAAACAAATTACAATAAAATAACGGAATTTACTTGTAAACTAATACAGATATTGTCAGTATTTATAATAAGTGTTGATAGTATCTTACACTAAAATATTGAAAAGGTATTTTATACTTATATTTAAAGCTAAAAAGGATGAATCGATACGCCTCATGCCATAAATTTGGGAAATCTTCATTTTCAAAAGCAACTCAATTTGTTTTTACATATTGGGACCCCCTAACTTATATAAAACCAAGGGGACACAAAATTTTCGGTGACAAGATTTATGCTTTAATTCGTTTATAAGTTTTATACTTATAAATAAAATAGGAGTATATTTGGCTCATTTTCAACCCCTTCTATTATTTAGGCTATTTTAGAGTCTCCCATTCGTCGACACATAGGGATGTTACACGTGAAAAATTATCCTACTTTGTTAGCCTTCCTAATCTCAATGTATTCTTTTAGGAATTGGATGATTTATTTTGGTTAATGATTCTTTATTAATTTTTGTATTTGAATTTATTTGGATTTGTTGAAATTTATCATGGCCTTTATTTTTTATTCACGAAGTTAGTAAATTAGTCACAAATAGTTTACAATATATAGTTACATGGTTTAATTTACGAAGTTAGTAAGTTACTAACAAATTAGTTTAACAAATTAGGGTTTATGTAGCTTTAGAAAAGATATTTTTTTTAATTATTGTTTGATTATATTGAAGAATGAAAGATTTCCAATTTTATTTCATGTTTTAAAGGTAAAATGCTTTTAAGACCTTAGAATTTATATATTTTAAAAATCTATCTTATTAGGGGATTGGGGGTGGCAGCGTGATGGCCAAACATCACGAGTGATGGCATGCATGTTTCCACCGCCACCAAGCTTTTCCACGCGTGATAGCATGCACGTTTTCAACTTCCGTGATTTTTTTCACGTCGTGATGGTGTTTAATTTTGAGGGTAATTGTTGGTTGGGGGAAATTGTTTAGTGTGGTGGTGAGTGATGACCATTGCCACTAAAAAATGTTGTGAGTGATAGAAAAATAGTTGATGACATGCGAAAACTTGATTACGTGTTGTGAATGATGAGTGAGTGATGATGATGACCACCCCACCCCCTTATTGTTATTATTTTATAATACAAGAGCTTAAACTTTTGATTTTGATAAAAATACAAGTAGTTCAACTATTCAATGTTTTGGAAACAAAAATACCTAAAAATCCTTTGTAATATATATATAGGGTTATGGTAAAATAAAAACTTATACGAGTTATGAGAATTTAAAGAATTTGGCTTTACGAAAGTTTTTTTCAAAATTTTTTTTTTACCAAAAATCATTAAAAAATCAACTTTTCAAAAAAAAAAAAAACTAGTTTTTTTTTTCATTTACGGCAGCCGTAAATATTGTAAAAAGTGATGTCATGCTTATGTTAATTTAGGGGTGTGGAAAAAATGAGGGCAAAACTCGCACGGAAAGGCCGAGTTCTCTAAATTCTCAGAACTCGGAAAGGTTCTCACAACTCGTAGTTCTCATTTTAACCCATCCCTATGGGTCTGTTTGGTATGGGGTAATGGAATAGACGGGGGAATGGAATGGACGAGATAATGGAATTGATGAGGTAGTGGATTGATCATTACCAGTCCATGTCTTGTTTGGTTACCATGTGTGAATGAAATGAAAAATTACTTTTTGTTGTTTGGTATGCGAAAAAAGACGAATGAATAAAAAATCAGATGGCGATGGTCAGTGATGGGTGATGATGGAGTGTGGTGATAGGTGTTAGTTGTAGCGGCGGCGGTGGTGGTGGGTGGAGACGACGGCGGATGGTGACAACGGTGGTGGTGGTGGATGACGCTGGAGGTAGGTGGCGATGGTGGTGATGGTTGTGGCAGGGTGGTCGGAGGTGGTAGCAGCGGTAACGGTGGTCGGAGGTGGTAGCGGTGGGTGGTGGCGGTTGATAGCGGTGGCGGCGGTGATCGGAGGTGGCAGTGGCAATAGCGGCGACGCGGATCGGAGGTGGCAGTGGCGACGGTGGGTGGCGGCGACGACGGTGGCGAGGACGGAGGTGGGTGGCGACGGTAGGTGGTGGCAGCGGTGGAGGCGGGTGGCGGCGGAGGTGGGTGACGGCGGCGGATGACGGTGGTGGCAGCGGCGGTGGCGGGTGGGTGACGGCGGTGGATGACGGTGGTGGTGGTGGTGGTGTGTGTGTGTGTGGTAGCAACGGTGGTGGGTTGTGGTGTTGTTAATGAAGGGGGAAGAGATAATGGAATGGAAAAAAAACAGGTGTGACGGATAGAATGATTTTAAGGGAATGAAATGTATTTTAGAATGGACGACTCCAATCCATTCCATCGATCAACCAAACAATCTTTTTTTTTCATTTTCTCACAATGGTCTATTCCATTCCATTTCTTATTCATGCATACCAAACGCTATATATAGGGATATATATATGCGGAAACTTGTACACATTCCTTAATTTATACAAGAATACGATTTCCAATGACAACAACTTTTACTAACCAGCTCATTATTTCAACTAAAAATTATCGACTCCTCCAAAAAAAAGGTACTCTACACTCCGTACTTTAGCTCGTAATTTCAGTTACTGGATCAAATATGAAAATAAATAAACTATTAAAAAAATGCATGGACTATTTTACTACATATATATGCATCAAACAAGAAACCTACTATTATTATATGTTGGAAGTTTAGTGTGAATGAAAGTCTCAAGATGGTAATTCACTTTGTCCCACATTGGTGTGGGAATGAAAAGATAGGCTATATATAAGGTGAAACCTTAATGAAGCCTTTGAAGTCTTATGACATGTTTTACCACAAGTCCTACCCGCGCGCACGCAGGGGGGGGTGCAAAAAATGGAACCGGATTTAGTTGAACTCGTGTACGCCCGCACGTTGGTCTGAAATGATTTTCAGTTTTAATGAGAACCATTATACTATTCAGTTTCGAAACCGCTGAGCCATTATTTGAGTTTATTCTCTGCAATCAAAAACACAATCTCTTCTCTCGATCTCTCTACAGCATTCTCCAGTTTATTTTCAGGCAAGTGTTCAAGTCCGGCAGCGCTCGGTGCTGTTTCAAACCGGCGTACCCTGGGAACAGACGGCGAATCTGTTTAAGGGAATTGTGTCAAACACAAGCCCGGTTAAACCGTTTACTGTTTCTTTTATACTTCTATTTGCAATCTTTTCTGACCACTGTTCTAATCAGTGGTTCTGTTTCAACTTGCCACTGCATTCAAACCGACAGTGGTTGATCAGTGGTTAGACTGATCAGTGCTTAAACTGATCAGTAGTTATATTCATCAGTGGTTAGACAAACTGATCAGTAGTTTATCAAACTGATCAGTGGATTATAATCAGTGGTTTATAATCAGTGGTTATCAAACAGTGGTTAATTTTCTAACAAACTTAAACAGATTTTATTTACTGATTGTTCCTATTATTTTCAGAATGGAAACCCCTGTGACCACTGCTGTTTCTACAGTCGTGACTGCTGTCATGACTTCCGCTGTTGCTGTAACAACTGGTCTGGTGACACCACTGCCTAATGCAGTGTCGCATGCTGAGAAACCAGAGAAATTCAACCCGACTATACACAGGTTTTTTAAAGATACGGCGTTTTTAGTATTTAATATACAAAATTACATTTATTTAATCTGTGTAAAACACATGGTTTTTAAATATATAACACTTTTTTAGATCTATTCAACACGTGTAATATACGAGGTTTTAAGGATGTAATTTTTTATTATTTGGTAGATTTATTCAACCCGATTATACACGGTCTTTTTAAAGATACGACGCTTTTAGTATTTAATATACAAAATTAGATTTATTTAATCTGTGTAATACACATGATTTTTAAAGATGTAACTTTTTATTATTTGATATATAAACTTATATTTATTTAACCCGTACAATATACAACATTCATAAAGATATAACTTTTTATTATTTAGTATATAAAATTACATTTATTCAACCCGTGTAATACACGGGGTTCTAACCTAGTTTACTTTATAAATGAAAACCCGCGACATTAAATTATATAGTACTTATAATCATTAAATAACGAGCAGATAATAATTTTAATTATAAGAGCTTATTTTAATCCTAAAATTAATTAAAAAAAATACATAAAAACAAAAGTAAGGCCTACCCCCCGGTACCCAAATAAACGCCCCTATCTCCGTACCGCAGCCGGGCACATTTCCATGTAAACGTAAAACCCACCCCTACCTTCCCTTCCCTTATATATATCCACCCCCACCCCCATCCCTCCTCACCCACACCCCATACATACATACTCCATACCATTGCCAATTCTTTCCAACATAACATATACCTTTTCACTAAACATCATATATGGAAGTTGTGAGGCTATTAGAGGAGGCGCATCCGTATTATGCGCCACCGCAACATCATCATAACTCGTCTCATCCGACTATAGGCTTCCCGCTTGGCACCGCGTTGCTTCTGATCGTCGTTTTCAGCGTTAGCGGCATTTTGTCATGTTGTTACCATTGGGACAAGCTTCGTCACCTACGCGGCGTCCATTCTGACGAAGATCCAGAACTTGCTAAGCCTAAACCTATTTACTCGGTACGTTCATTCACTTTTTGCGTCCGATCTTAAATCAACCGTAAAAAAAAATATGCTCAAAAGTAATTATAATAATAAAAAAAATCAGAAGTAGCTATGGCCAGTTTTTATAAACAACTTATAAACTATATCAATTATCCGGCCTGTTGTTCTTACGAGTATGCTTAACTTGATACAGGAAAATAAGCGAGAAGAGGATCGAAGTGTACCGGTAATAATGGCAGGAGATCGGTTCGCGAGGTTCATAGCAATGCCGTGTCCGTGTGAACCACCAAGACAAGGAGCGGTTACCGTAACGGAGATCCAGACGCCATCGAAACCGCCGCATATAGCCATCGAGATGAATTAGTTTGTTAATTTTTAAATTTTTGTGTGTACATATATCGTGTCAGATTTACTTATAAATCGAGTTTGTGATTCTTCTTCTTCTTCTTCTTTTTTTTTTTTTGGTACATTCGTTGTTAATTAGTCATTGATATTTTGAGTTAACAATGAGAGTTAAATTTTGACTTTACTTGGATTCTGCTACAGAACAAATGCAAATGACCAAACTGTCAAAAGGATAATAAATTGTTGGGACCATTATTTTTAGCAGGTACACTATCAGATCTTTTCGTCCGAATGTGTTGTAAGTTTCAGTAATAATAATATCCATTAAAAATTTTTTTAACAGCATACTCCAAAGGGCCAACATATGTTATATGTTGTTTAAACCCCTCACCCCAGTTCAAATCTCTCCCTCCCATATTTACATAATTTTGCACTTAGTAGGAATCGAACCTGAGATCTCCCCAGGAGGAAATGACTTAGTGGAAAACCGCCTGACCAACTGGGCTATACCATATTGGCAATAATATCCATTTAAATGCTTAATCATTTGTTATTTGTCTTAAACGATTGCCATTAGAAAAGGATAGTAAATTATCCGAATATTAGTGATTTTGTTTTGTTTTTTTCCCATTCAATAATAATAATAATAATAATAACAATAATAATAATAATAATAATAATAATAAATAAGTGATCTTGATTTACTGTCATTAGTATTTTAATTACAAGGTGGGGATCAGTAAAAGTGTGTGTGCAAAATAATTGTCACGAAACGATTTATATTTGACACGTAAACAAAAAATAATATAGATATTAATATATTCATATATTTTAAATATAAAAGTCTAAAGTAAATCTTTTTCATTGTGTAAAATATAAAGTATTTAAAAAACCAAGTGTAAATTATAAGGTTTATATTAGTTACTACATCATTAAACTGAGAAAAACGAAATTAAATTCAGATAAACATATATATGAATATGTTAAAAAATTCATCAAATTTTGTTAATCCTCGATTATTAGATTAACAATTTTATCAACTTTATGTTGGAATTTTCGTGTAACTTTTAGAAAATAATTTTAGTCAATTTGTCAAACAAACTGAACGCAGCGGAAAACATGTACACGAGGTTCGGTTCTAAACCGATTCCACCAGTGATCTTGTTACAATCAAAATAGGTTATATAAAAATAAAGAATCGTGACATCCAAGAAAGACACCTTGGTTCAACGAACGATCTCGCTAGATGATCGTTGACCACGAAATCATACTTATTCGTTTGAAACGATTTCAAACGAAACCTTAAATCTAAAGAAAATAAAGTTCAAAGCTTTACTTACCTTTTTGCGTAATCAAAGAAACAAATGATTTGTTTGTACAAGCGAATTAGAACTTCATGAATAATATTATAGCTCTTCTTCTTGTTCTTTTGCAACAGCCAATCAAGAACTCCTTTTTGAACGGCAATCGTCTGGAACTCTCACTTGTATTGTTTCAATTAAATGTAGCATATTGACTCATAGGAAAATCCCTTTTGTTTAGGACCTTCTAATCAACCAACGTCCAAAGAAGTTATGATATATATATCAAATATCTTTTATTTCAAACCATTAGGAGTTGTAATCTAATTAAAACTCTTTCATAACTATCTCATAATTAAATAATATATCTCATTATTATTAATTATCTAATAACTAACAATATGGATATACATATTTAATTATCTGATATTAATTATAATTAACAGATTAATTATAATATTAATCCGTCTCTCCGTAATTATTCTAAATAATTACCCGTTTCGTTTATTACGCTTATTATTTCGTGATCCGGTGATTAACGATTAAAACACCTTTAAATGTTCGTTGCCCAAAGTGTAACTCTTTGGGTCGTACCTTGACGGCAACATTGTGTTATAATCGACAACTGAACATTATATCCAACAATCTCCCACTTGGTCGATTGGTCGATTAAGTTTCAATGTAGACAATAGTGGGTGCCTAGCTGCATCATATTGCCCCCGGTAAGGTATGACATATTTATGTCAACTAATTCTTTGCACTGCCGTTCAAAAAAAAAAAAAAAAAAAAAAAAAAAAAACTAATTCTTTGCACTAATCAGTCCTTTTGTTATGCAAATACTATAGCCCTGGTTATCGACTCATTTATCCCTCTGTATTGAACACTTGTTGAAAATGAGACATGGATCCTATTCATTCTCATATATTATTCAACCATTTCTAATTTCGTACCTGATTTGAAGTGGTTTATCCAACTACTACTAGTTCGAGCGTGGCCACGCGTTTAACACCAGTTCAAAACAACGAAAGGCGCCAGAGTGTTCCTCTCCTAAGTATAGAAGCACAGATCCCTTTGGCTACAAACAACTTCCACTAAACTTCAGATCATTCCCAAAACTACCCTTATTACTGCCAGTTACGTACAGCGTTAGATAGAATCAAAGAGCAACCATTCATTTAAGTTAGTTCTAGTATGTACCGCAGGTCTAAGGATACAATGATCGTACCTATTCAAAATGTCTTATGACTAAGATCCATGAAGATCATTTTGAAACGAGTTACGCCCAATATGATTCAACTAATCATATCAGTGAATATGGTTCTCAACACTTTGAGTATCCATTGTATGGATCAACCATCTAATTCACAATAGTCTTTTACCAGATTGGTTCTCACGAATCTGATAGACTACGGACATTTTAGAATACAATATTCATAGATACTTAACGTACTAATATTTGAACACAAATATAATAGTTTAAAAGACATTCAACCATTAAATTCAAATAAACATAAAATACTGTTTACAGTTCAAAATGCACCAAATTACTAAATTACAAAATCAGACCCACTGTCTAGCATATCTAAGACCTATACAATCAGCATGCTTCTCGTGTCTCACTTGAGGTATAGGCTTAGTAAACGGGTCCGCTAGATTCTGATCAGTATCAATTTTCTCTACTACGATGTCTCCTCTTTCCAAAACTTCCCGTATGTAGTGGAATTTTCTGAGAATATGCTTCGTGCTGTGATGCGACCTTGGTTCCTTTGCCTGAGCAATTGCACCTGTATTGTCGCAAAATATCTCGATAGGCTTCTGTATGCTTGGTATAACTTCGAGATCAGCAATGAACTTTTTCATCCAAACAGCCTCCTTAGCAGCTTCTGAAGCCGCTACATATTCTGATTCAGTGGTCGACTGGGCCACCACGCTTTGCTTAGAACTCTTCCAAGTTATAGCACCACCATTTAAAGTAAAAACATAGCCTGTCTGAGATCGTGAATCGTCACGATCCGTTTGGAAGCTTGCGTCAGTGTAACACTTTACTCTCGTCTCTTCTTCCAAACCGCCAAATATCAGAAACATATCCTTAGTTCTTTTTAAGTACTTTAGGATATTTTTCACAGCAATCCAGTGACTTTTACCAGGATTCTGTTGATATCTGCTAGTCAAGCTCAGAGCAAACGATACGTCCGGTCTAGTACATAACATGGCATACATGATGGAACCAATAGCAGAGGCATATGGAACCTTTTTCATATCCTCTTTATCTTTGTCCAATTTGGGACACTGATGACTATTCAGTACGGTTCCACTTGCCATTGGCAAGAGACCCTTCTTGGAATCTTGCATTGAAAAACGCCGAATAACCTTATCGATATACGTACTTTGACTAAGTCCAAGTAGCCGCTTAGATCTATCTCTATAAATCTTTATTCCTAGAATATAA